>NC_034184.2:78681293-78693793 GCF_002021735.2 Oncorhynchus kisutch
CCTGTCTCCCTCTCTCCCGAGCTTTCCTCTCCTACTCAGCCTCCCGCCCTAGCCTGTCTCCCCCTATCTGGTACAGGTACTCCCTTCACACTCCTCCCTGTCTCCCCCTGTCTGGTACAGGTACTTTCATCACACTCCTCCCTGTCTCCCCCTGTCTGGTACAGGTACTCCTGTCACACTCCTCCCTGTCTCCCCCTGTCTGGTACAGGTACTCTCATCACACTCCTCCCTGTCTCCCCCTGTCTGGTACAGGTACTCTCATCACACTCCTCCCTGTCTCCCCCTGTCTGGTACAGGTACTCCTGTCACACTCCTCCCTGTCTCCCCCTGTCTGGTACAGGTACTCCTGTCACACTCCTCCCTGTCTCCACCTGTCTGGTACAGGTACTCCTGTCACACTCCTCCCTGTCTCCCTCTCTCCCGAGCTTTCCTCTCCTACTCAGCCTCCCGCCCTAGCCTGTCTCCCCCTATCTGGTACAGGTACTCCCTTCACACTCCTCCCTGTCTCCCCCTGTCTGGTACAGGTACTCCTGTCACACTCCTCCCTATCTCCCCCTGTCTGGTACAGGTACTCCTGTCACACTCCTCCCTGTCTCCACCTGTCTGGTACAGGTACTCCTGTCACACTCCTCCCTGTCTCCCTCTCTCCCGAGCTTTCCTCTCCTACTCAGCCTCCCACCCTAGCCTGTCTCCCCTATCTGGTACAGGTACCCCCTTCACACTCCCCCCTCTCTCCCTGGCCTGTCTCCCCCTATCTGGTACAGGTACCCCCTTCACACTCCCCCCTCTCTCCCTGGCCTGTCTCCCCCTATCTGGTACAGGTACCCCCTTCACACTCCCCCCCTCTCTCCCTGGCCTGTCTCCCCCTATCTGGTACAGGTACCCCCTTCACACTCCCCCCCTCTCTCCCTGGCCTGTCTCTCCCTGTCTGGTACAGGTACCCCCTTCACACTCCCCCCTCTCTCCCGAGCTTTCACTCGCCTCCAGCACACACATACATGCACACACCGCAGACATTGGACTGATCCAAATTTTATGTAGGCTAATTAACTTGTGACTCTTATGTGAGCTTTATTCAGAAACACTTAAATGAACTAGCATAGGCCTACTATCTATTTCTTTTATCTCAGTCTTTTATAGCCTACTGGATGTTATTTCGTTGCCATTGTATTTTTCTTGCGCTTTCTGCTATTTGCTGCATGACTCCTGCGCTCTTTTAAAAAATTTTAGGGGGTAGATCAGCTTTCATTTTGTGGATAGATTGTAGTTTCCGTCGTTGTAATTGTCTGCATCATTTCCAATCCCTCATATATTTTTAGGGTAAATATATAGACTTCCGTTTCACTTAGAAATGTCCTTGTTTTTGAAAGAAAAGCACATTTTTCGAGGTAAGTGAATATTTCTAATGCTATTTCTGACTTCTGTTGACCTCAACATGGCGGATATCTTTTTGGGTTGTGTTGGTCTCTGAGCGCCGTACTCAGATTATTGCATGGTTTGCTTTTTCTGTAAAAAACAAAACAGAGGATTTTGGATATAAATATGAACTTTATCGAACAAAACATACATGTATTGTGTAATATGTTGTCCCGGGGGTGTCATCTGATGAAAATCATCAAAGGTTAGTGATGAATTCTATCTCTATTTCTGCTTTTTGTGACTCCTCTCTTTGGTTGGAAAATCGCTGTATGCTTTCTGTGACTAGTTGCTGATCTAACATAATGATATGTTCTGCTTTCGCCAAAAAGCTTTTTTGAAATCGGACACTGTGGTTGGATTAACGAGAATGTTATCTTTAAAATGGTGTCTAATACTTGTATGTTTGAGACATTTTTATTATGAGATTTCTGTTGATTGAATTTGGCGCCCTGCAATTTCATTGGCTGTTGGCGAGGGGTTCCGCTAGTTCCTAGACAGGTTAAATAGTACCCGCAAAACACCAGTCTCAACGTCAACAGTGAAGAGGTGGTGGTAAAGTGGGAGATTTGTACAGGGTAAAATGGATCTTGAAGAAGGAAGGCTATCACTCCATTTTTGCAACGCCATGCCATACATACCGTGTGGATGGCGCTTAATTGGAGCCAATTTCCTGCTACAACAGGACAATGACTCAAAGCACAGCTCTAAACTATGCAAGAACGATTGAGGGAAGAAGCAGTCAGCTGGTATTCTATCTATAATGGAGTGGCCAGCACAGTCACCGGATCTCAACCCTATTGAGCTGTTGTGGGATCAGCTTGACCGAGGTGCCCATCAAGCCAATCCAACTTGTGGAAAGTGCTTCAGGAAGCATGGGGGGAAATCTCTTCAGATTACCTCAACAAATTGACAACTAGAATGCCAAAGGTCTGCAAAGCTGCAATTGCAAGATTCTTTGTCGAAAGCAAAGTTTGAAGGACACAATTATTATTTTAATTAAAAATCATTATTTATAACTTTGTCAACGTCTTGACTATATTTCCTATTCATTTTGCAACTCATTTCATGTATGTTTTCATGGAAAACAAGAACATTTCTAAGTGACCTGACCTTTTGAACAGTAGTGTATACATATCTTTAAAAACTATATGTTCCTTACTTATTTCCCACAAACCCTACCATTCTGAACCTATCTCCATTTTACATCCTGCACTCTTTGTTGACTATGAACTTGCTCGTTTGCCCGACCATGTGACAGGCAATGTTTGTTCCCACAATCGTGACTCTGACTTTCTATCGGTTACACGGATTATTGGCCTCCCATCCTATTCTAACCCCCTCTTGCCGGTTAAGTATACATGTTACCCGATGAAATCGCTGAACAATATGATTTTGTTGCCATCTGATGATGTCATAAAACATCAACACTGCAGAGCTCTCGCTGTCCTCTGCCGTGTCCTGATTGTATTGCTGCTGATGAGATCTGGAAATTTGTAAGCCCCAATTCTGACTTGTGCTCTGATATCTGCTTCACTGATTTCCTCTCGTAAAAGCCTGGGTTTTCAGCACATTAACACTAGAAGCTTATTACCTAAAATTTATCAATTGAAAGTGTGGGTTCACAACTCCAATCCAGATGTGTTGGTCATTACTGAGACACGGTTCAGAAAGAGTGTTCTGAAAACGGATGTTAACCTTTCTGGTTATAACCTTTTTCGGTAAGACTTACCAAGGAACAACTTCAGTACTCAGTTGTCTCCAACAAGTCTGTCCCCAAACAATTTGATTTGCTGGTTTTAAGCATTAAGCTTTCAAATGACTCTTTGTTGACTGTTGCTGGATGTTATCGTCTACCATCAGCACCGACCTGTACCCTACCTGCTCTCTCCTGGTGTTTTCTGTAATGAACTTAGTTATCACGGTTTTACAGCCTGTGTTCATAATGGCTGCTCAGTTAAACAACCTGTCTTGATTTGTCATAGACGTTTCCGAAAAACTTTAATGAGCAAGCCGTCCTTCATGACCTGGCCTTTGTAAATTGGTATACAATCAGCTTGATCTGCTCTGTCGAAGATGCTTAGGCCTTCTTTTATCTTTTCAGTGGTATTGTTAACAAGCATGCCCCAATAAAGATATTTAAAAACAGCTTCAGCTCCTGGTTCGACCGTAATCTGGCAGAGTTACTAAACCTCGGGAACAACATTTGGCGAAAAGCTTGGCACACAAGTACTCAGGCTGACTGGCTGTCGTTCATGAAAAAAAAAGTGCACTCAGGGCATCCGGAAGGCCAAAGTTAGTTACTTTAAGGAGCAGTTCTCTCTCTGTACAACGGTGAAAGACCTGGAGAATAAACCCTCGTCCTCACAGCTGCCCATGTCCCTTAATGTTGATGATGTGGTTATTACTGACAAAGAGCGCATGGCTGAGCTCTTTAATCATCACTTCATTTAGTCAGAATTCCTATTTTCCTCCTTGCCCGTCCAACACTTCCTCATCTCCCGGCCCTTCTAATACAACTAGTTCCTCCCATTTTCACCCTGCCCCACTACACAGCTTCTATCTGCAGGCACTCACTGAGTCTGAGGTGCTAAAGGAGTACGTTAAACTTGTTAAAAAATCTGGGTCAGATAGGGCTGTTATGATGACCATATTACTTCCACACCAGCAGTCACGAGTCAAGAAGGCAGTCAAATTCCACATGGCTTCTCCAAGCGCTGATGCTGTTGATGGTCATTAGTAACCTACCAAACTTGCTAACTGCCTGGTTGTCAGCACTCTATTGTTCCTGTAATCAGTCTGACATAAATGCAAATGTGATCAAAAATCTAATCAAGCACTTCATGAGAGCCCAACATTTCTATAGTCTATGCAATTTCAGGAGAAAACATAGGAGTGTCCCATCAGCTTTCTGTAGACTAGACCTACTATATTTATTTCTCAACTTTACTAATATTAAGCACATTGATTCTCTTTACAGCAGGAGTATCGCCTACCTGCAAGATTAGTGTGATAGGTGACAATTGTTAGCCTATCACCTGTGAATTATATATTATCACTTGTGAATGATGCCTAACTTTAAACATCAGCTAACCGATCACTGCAGCTGTACATAGCCCATCTGTAAATAGCCCAACCAATCTACATACCTCATCCCCATATTGTTTTTATTTACTTTTTGCACACCAGTATTCCTACTTGCACATCATTATCTGCTATTTATCACTCCAGTGTTATTTTGCTAAACTGTAATTACTTTGCTACTATGGCCTATTTATTGCCTTACCTCCTCATGCCATTCGCACACACTGTATATAGACTTTATTTTTTTTCTACTGCGTTATTGACTTGTTTATTGTTTATTCCATGTGTAACTCTGTGTTGTTGTTTGTGTCGCACTGCTTTGCTTTATCTTGGCCAGGTCACAGTTGTAAATGAGAACTTGTTCTCAACTAGCTTACCTGGTTAAATAAAGGTGAAATAAATTTTAAAAAACAAAAAATGCCCAGCGTAAGGCAAGAACCAATGCCTTTTTTTTGCGACTTTTTCTAATTAGGGTTAATTAGAAAAAATCACCTCATGTAGCCTAGCCCATAGGCCTATATGTTTTAATAAGGTTAGTATCACACCTCATGTAGCCTAGCCCATAGTCCTGTAAGGTTAGTATCACACCTCATGTAGCCTAGCCCATAGTCCTGTAAGGTTAGTATCCCACCTCATGTAACCTAGCCCATAGTCCTGTAAGGTTAGTATCACACCTCATGTAGCCTAGCCCATAGGCCTATATGTTTTAATAAGGTTAGTATCCCACCTCATGTAGCCTAGCCCATAGTCCTGTAAGGTTAGTATCACACCTCATGTAGCCTAGCCCATAGTCCTATAAGGTTAGTATCACACCTCATGTAGCCTAGCCCATAGTCCTGTAAGGTTAGTATCACACCTCATGTAGCCTAGCCCATAGTCCTGTATGTTTTAATAAGGTTAGTTTCACACCTCATGTAGCCTAGCCCATAGTCCTGTATGTTTCAATAAGGTTAGTATCACACCTCATGTAGCCTAGCCCATAGTCCTATAAGGTTAGTATCACACCTCATGTAGCCTAGCCCATAGTCCTGTAAGGTTAGTATCACACCTCATGTAGCCTAGCCCATAGTCCTGTATGTTTTAATAAGGTTAGTATCACACCTCATGTAGCCTAGCCCATAGTCCTGTAAGGTTAGTATCACACCTCATGTAGCCTAGCCCATAGTCCTGTAAGGTTAGTATCACACCTCATGTAGCCTAGCCCATAGTCCTGTATGGTTAGTATCACACCTCATGTAGCCTAGCCCATAGTCCTGTATGTTTTAATAAGGTTAGTATCACACCTCATGTAGCCTAGCCCATAGTCCTGTATGTTTTAATAAGGTTAGTATCACACCTCATGTAGCCTAGCCCATAGTCCTGTATGTTTTAATAAGGTTAGTATCACACCTCATGTAGCCTAGCCCATAGTCCTGTAAGGTTAGTATCACACCTCATGTAGCCTAGCCCATAGGCCTATATGTTTTGCTATGGTTTGCATCACAACTTAAGTGGCCTAATAACTTCTTAAAATGAAGCACATTAATCTGCTTTACAAGGTGTATAGAGCCTAACTACATACATAAGCAGTGTGAGTTTCAAGTTTTTGGGAAGATAATTTCCACCATATAAAATGCACCTTTATAATAAAAGCAATACAAGCAGAATCACATTGATGGTCACTTTTGATCATGTTGTTTTCCTGCTAATGGAACATTCACACTTATAGCCTGCAACCATGTGCACATTGCTGCACTTATAATGTCAAGAAATAGCCTAATAGTTTATAAACATTTTAAGCTAAATGTTCTGATCTGCTATGTCAGCCTCATTGCGTAATGTTTTGGGGGGATGCTTGTGGTTGTATTAATTTGGGATCTATCGTATCCCACAACTGTCCCAGACTATGTCTGGAAAATGTATTTCTCGCACAGAATAGGTCAACGTTTGTACTATGTGTGATAGTAGATTGACATAGGATAGTGCTTTTGCTGTTTGTTAGGCCTACTCATCTTGTTGGCCGACAAAAAGTAACTGTTGACAGTTCTTCCAATATCTTCAATATACACTTCGGAATTGGATAAGGATGCGCGCAGTTGCATCCCCGATGTGTCTGTCTTCACTTGTAGCCTGTGAGAAAGTCACGTGATGGAGAGCCATGCGAGTTAGAGATGCTTTGGAGCACGCAGCACACAGGGAGAAGGGAATTATAATTATTATATTCAGCCCAAGGGCACAATGGCCATTGGCTGCAAAAGGCAGGGATTTTTTTAGAGGGCATTATGGTCACACAAAGGGGATGGTGTTGGGAAATTTGAGGCATTATCAAGTGCTTGTCAAATTGTGAATGAGAGACTGATGAAGTGTGTACAGCCTGCACATAAAACAAAGCAGAGCTCATGCAACTTTTTTATATCATCATTAGTTGCATCATACAGCCTTAGAATGTATTAAAAATCAAAACATATAGCCCATCGTTTGAATAACTTCTTATGGCTGGGGGCAGTATTGAGTAGCTTGGATGAATAAGGTACCCAGAGTAAATTTGGATAGAAAAACCACAGGACGGTAGATCTCCAGGAAGAGGGTTGGACTGAAAACCCACAGGACGGTAGATCTCCAGGAAGAGGGTTGGACTGAAAACCCACAGGACGGTAGAGCTCCAGGAAGAGGGTTGGACTGAAAACCCATAGGACAGTAGATCTCCAGGAAGAGGGTTGTGCAGCCCTGGTGTAGACTCTTTCCTTTTTAAGGTTGCAGCTCCTATTATCGCTGAGCCTGCCTCTGCTCTCTGGGGAGTTTCCCAGTGCTTGGAAGGCAGCCACAGCGCATCCTTTATTTCAAGTGGGAGTTCAAGCTGATCCTAACTGTTGTAGGTCAATTTCTATCTTGCCCTGTTATAAAACATGTTGGAAAACACTGACAATAATCAACTGACTGGCTTTCTTGATGTCTATAGTATTATCTCTGGTATGCAATCTGATTTCTGCTCAGGTTATGGATAGGTCTATGCAACCTTAAAGGTCCAAAATTATGTCACCATTACACTTTATTCTAAGCAATGTTGTGCTGCTATTTTTATTGACTTGGCCTAAGCCTTTGATACGGTAGACCATGCCATTTCTGTGGGTCTGCTAAGGATTCTTGGTGTCTCTGAATGATTTTTGGGCAAGGTTTGCTAACTACCTCATTCAAAGAGTGCAATGTGTAAATTCAGAACATCTGCTGTCTAAGCCACTGCCTGTCACCAAGTGAGTACCCCAAGGCTCGATTCTAGGCCCCACAATTTTCTCAATTTACATCAACGACATAGCTCAGGCAGTAGGAAGCAATCACCCATTCATATGCAGATAATAGTCCTATACATAGCTGGCCCCTCCCCAGATTTTGTGTTAAACGCAAAGCTTTCTTAGTGCCCAGCAAGCTTTTATCTGCCCTTAACTTTGGTCTGAACACCTCCAAAACAAAGGTAACGTGGTCTGGTAAGAAGAATTGCCCCCACCGGTGTGATTACTACCTCTGAGGGTTTAGAGCTTGAGGTAGTCACCTCATACAAGTGTTTGGGAGTATGGGTACACTGTCTTTCTCTCAGCACAAACAAGGCATTTGGGAAGTATTCAGACTCCTTGACTTTTTCCACATTTTGTTACATTACAGCCTTATTCTAAAATTGATAAAATATATTTTTGTCTTCATCAATCTACACACAATACCCCATAATGACAAATCAAAAGGTGTTTTTAGACATTTTTGCATTTTCTTTTTTTTAAACTAAAAAAACAGAAATGTACATAAGAATTCAGACCCTTTTCTAAGATACTCGAAATTGAGCTCAGGTGCATCCTGTTTCCATTGATCATCCTTGAGATGGTTCTACAACTTGATTGGAGTCCACCTGTGGTAAATTAAATTGATTGGACATGATTTGGAAAGGCAAACACCTGTATGTTCTCCCACTTAAAAAGATGAGGGAGGCCTGTAATTTTCATCATAGGTACACTTCAACTATGACAGACAAAATGAGAAAAAAAATCCATAAAATCACATTGTAGGATTTTTAATGAATTTATTTGCAAATTATGGTGGAAAATAAGTATTTGGTCACCTACAAACAAGCAAGATTTCTGGCTCTCACAGACCTGTAACTTCTTCTTTAAGAGGCTCCTCTGTCCTGCACTCGTTACCTGTATTAATGGCACCTGTTTGAACTTGTTATCAGTATAAAAGACACCTGTCCACAACCTCAAACAGTCACACTCCAAACTCCACTATGGCCAAGACCAAAGAGCTGTCAAAGGACACCAGAAACAAAATTGTAGACCTGCACCAGGCTGGGAAGACTGAATCTGCAATAGGTAAGCAGCTTGGTTGAAGAAATCAACTGTGGGAGCAATTATTAGGAAATGGAAGAAATACAAGACCACAAATAATCTCCCTCGATCTGGGGCTCCACGCAAGATCTCACCCTGTAGGGTCAAAATGATCACAAGAACGGTGAGCAAAAATCACAGAACCACACGGGGGGACCTAGTGAATGACCTGCAGAGAGCTGGGACCAAAGTAAAAAAGCCTACCATCAGTAACACACTACGCCGCAAGGGACTCAAATCCTGCAGTGCCAGAAGTGTCCCCCTGCTTAAGACAGTACATGTCCAGGCCCGTCTGAAGTTTGCTAGAGAGCATTTTGATGATCCAGAAGAAGATTGAAAGAATGTCAAGAATGTCATATGGTCAGATGAAACCAGATGAAACCTCGTCGTGTTTGGAGGACAAAGAATGCTGAGTTGCATCCAAAGAACACCATACCTACTGTGAAGCATGGGGGTGGAAACATCATGCTTTGGGGTTGTTTTTCTGCAAAGGGACCAGGACGACTGATCCGTGTAAAGGAAAGAATGAATGGGGCCATGTATCGTGAGATTTTGAGTGAAAACCTCCTTCCATCAGCAAGGGCATTGAAGATGAAACGTGGCTGGGTCTTTCAGCATGACAATGATCCCAAACACACCGCCCGGGCAACGAAGGCGGTCCTTCAAGGTCCTGGAGTGGCCTAGCCAGTCTCCAGATCTCAACCCCATAGAAAATCTTTGGAGGGAGTTGAAAGTCTGTGTTGCCCAGCAACAGCCCCAAAACATCACTGCTCTAGAGCAGATCTGCATGGAGGAATGGGCAAAAATACCAGCAACAGTGTGTGAAAACCTTTTGAAGACTTACAGAAAACGTTTGACCTCTGTCATTGCCAACAAAGGGTATATAACAAAGTAATGAGATAAACTTTTGTTATTGACCAAATACTTATTTTCCACCATAATCTGCAAATAAATTCATTAAAAATCCTACAATGTGATTTTCTGGATTTTTTTTCTCATTTTGTCTTTCATAGTTTAAGTGTACCTATGATGAAAATTACAGGCCTCTCTCGTCTTTTTAAGTGGGAGAACTTGCACAATTGGTGGCTGACTAAATACTGTTTTTGCCCCACTGTATAAGGTCAGTTGACAGTGGATGTCAGAGCAAAAACCAAGCCATGAGGTCAAAGGAACTGTCCGTAGAATTCCAAGACAGGATTGTGTCAAGGCACAGATCTGGGGATGGGTACTAAAACAATTTTGAAGCATTGAAGGTTCCTAAGAACACGGTGGCCTTCATCAATCTCACATGGAAGAAGTTTAGAACAATCAAGACTCTTCCTAGAGCTGAGCAATCAGAGGAGAAGGGCCTTGGTCAGGGGGGTGACCAAGAACCCGATGGTCAGTCTGACAGAGCCCCAGAGTTCCTCTGTAGAGATGGGAGAGCCTTCCAGAAGGACAACCATCTCTGCAGCACTCCACCAATCAAGCCTTTATGGTTGAGTGGCCAGACGGAAGCCACTCCTCAGTAAAAGGCACATGACAGCCCACTTGGAGTTTGCCAAAAGGCACCTAAACAACTCTTAGAACATGAGAAACAAGATTCTCTGGTCTGATGAAACCAAGATTGAACACTTTGGCCTGAATGCCAAGCGTCACGTCTGGGGGAAACCTGGCACCATCCCTAAGGTGAAGCATGGTAATTGTAGCATCATGCTGTGAGGATGTTTTTCAGCGGCAGGGACTGGGAGACTCGTCAGGATCGAGGGAAAGATGAACGGAGCAAAGTACAGAGAGATCCTTATTGAAAACCAACAGGATAACAACCATAAGCACACAGCCAAGACAACGCAGGAGTGGCTTCGGGTTCAAGTCTCCCCATCCAACCTGACAGAGCTTGAGACGATCTACAGAGAAGAATGGGAGAATCTCCCTAAATACAGGTGTGCCAGGCTTATAGCTTTATACCCAATAAAACTCAAGGCTGTAATCACTGCCAAAGGTGCTTCAACAAAGTACTGAGTAAATGGTCTGAATACTTACGGAAATGTGATATCAGTTTTTTGTAATTAATACATTAGCAAAAATGTCTAAAATCTGTTTTCCCGAAAGCACTGTCTCTAGACTTGGTTTCCTCAATCATAATCACTCCTCTCTCACCCCAGCTGCCAAACTAACCCTGATTCAGATGACCATCCTACCCATGCTAGACGTAATTTATAGATTGGCAGGTAAGGGTGCTCTCGAGCGGCTAGATGTTCTTTACCATTCGACCATCAGATTTGTCACCAAAGCTCCTTTTAGGACACATCACTGCACTCTATACTTCTCTGTAAACTGGTCATCTCTGTTTACCTGTCGCAAGATCCACTGGTTGATGCTTATTTATAAAAAACACTGTTAGGCCTCACTCCCCCCTATCTGAGATATCTACTGCAGCCCTCATCCTCCACATACAACACCTGTTCTGCCAGTCACATTAAAGGTCCCCAAAGCACACACATCCCTGGGTCGCTCCTCTTTTCAGTTCACTGCGGCTAGCGACTGGAATGAGCTTAAAAAAACACTCAAACTGGACAGTTTTATCTCCATCTCTTCATTCAAGACTCAATCATGGACACTCTTACTGACAGTTGTGGCTGTTTCACGTGATGTACTGCTGCCTCTACCTTTTTGTCCTTCGTGCTGTTGTCTGTGCCAACAATGTTTGTACCATGTTGTGCTGCTACCATGTTGTTGGCATGTTGTGCTCCTACCATGCTGTGTTGTCATGTTGTGCTGCTACCATGCTGTGTTGTCATGTTGTTGCTACCATGTTGTGTTGCTACCATGCTGTGTTGTCATGTTGTGCTGCTACCAAGTTGGGTTGTCATGTTGTTGCTACCATGTTGTGTTGCTACCATGCTGTGTTGTCATGTTGTGCTGCTACCAAGTTGGGTTGTCATGTTGTTGCTACCATGCTGTGTTGCTACCATGCTGTGTTGTCATGTTGTTGCTACCATGTTGTGCTCCTACCATGCTGTGTTGTCATGTTGTGCTGCTACCATGCTGTGTTGTCATGTTGATGCTACCATGTTGTGTTGCTACCATGCTGTGTTGTCATGTTGTGCTGCTACCAAGTTGGGTTGTCATGTTGTTTGTTGCTACCATGTTGTGTTGTCATGTTGTGTTGTCAGATTGTGTTGCTACCATGTTATGTTGTTGTCTTAGATCTCTCTTTATGTAATGTTCTGGTGTCTCCTACTGTCTCCTACTTCATTTTGTTTTATCCCAGCCCCCGTTCCCGCAGGAGATCTTTTGCCTCTTGGTAGGCCTACATTGTAAATATGAATTCGTTCTTGACTTACCTAGTTAAATAAAGGTTATATCAAAATCAAATAAAAAGAGGAGCGAGTGTGTGTGTGTGTGTGTAGTGTGTGTGTGTGTGTGTGTGTGTGTGTGTGTGTGTGAGAAACTGGACTTTGAGTTGATGGACACTTTTGAGGTTCGACAAGGAGCTTTGTCGGTGTTGCCAAATTTGTTCTTGCTGTTGGTACTTAAATAATACACTAAGAATATTATTTGAAATTGGTTAACCAGATGTATCTTAACAAAAAAAATGCTCCTGGGTACACATCTATGCATAGATGGAAATTCCAAACATTACCCCCACCCTCTTCCTCTTCTCCATCC
>NC_034184.2:78698793-78883793 GCF_002021735.2 Oncorhynchus kisutch
CCACGGAGAGTTAGTGGAAGTCGCAAGGAAAACAGGAGCTGCCTCCACTTTTCCAGCACCATTTCAACTTCAACATTCAACATCATCTAATCACCTCTGCTTCGTCTAATACGGTGACAACTATAAGATACCAAGAACAAGTTTAGTCTAATCCACGTAAGCTAAATATGGTGACTGTCCAGAGTCCTGATATCTGTGTGTGTGTGTGTGTGTGTGTGTGTGTGTGTGTGTGTGCGTGCGTGCGTGCATGTAGAAAAAACATATTGACTCACCCTTCTTGTAGAGAAACACCAATGCCATCCTTCTCTCTCATGTTGACAAAATGGTCTATGACTGTCATACAGTACACACTTAAATGTTTTGTCGTCCTAGGCTACCTGGCTAAAATGATTGCTCGCTAGCTTAACTTCCTTTCATAGTCAAGGTTAGCTAGTGTTAGGTTCTAATTCTCAGAGTAAAAAACTCACCGGACATTATGATCGATCAATCAATCAATCAAATGTATTTATAAATACATCAGCTGATGTCACAAAGTGCTGTACCGAAACCCAGCCTAAAGCCCCAAACAGCATGCAATGCAGGTGTAGAAGTACGGTGGTTAGGAAAAACTCACCAGAAAGACCGGAACCTAGGAAAAAACCTAGAGAGGAACCAGGCTCTGAGGGGTGGCCAGTCCTCTTCTAGCTGTGCCAGGTGGAGATTATAAGAGAACATGGCCAAGATGTTCAAATGTTCATAGATGAACAGCAGGGTCAGATAATAATAATCACAGTGGTTGTAGAGGGTGCAACAGGTCAGCACCTCAAGATTAGATGTCAGTTGGCTTTTCATAGCCGGTATCTCTACTGCACCTGCTGTCTCTAGAGTATCTCTACCGCACCTGCTGTCTCTAGAAAGTTTAAAACAGCAGATCTGGGACAAGGTAGCACGTCCGGTGAACAGGCAATGGTTCCATTGCCGCAGGCAGAACAGTTGAAACTGGAGCAACAGCACAACCAACCAGGTGGACAAGGAGTCATCAGGCCAGGTAGTCCTGAGGCATGGTCCAGAGAGAGAAAAAGACAGAGAGAATTAGAGAGAGCAGACTTAAATTTACACAGGACACCGGATAAGACAGGAGAAATACTCCAAATATAAGACTGACCCTATCTCCCCGACACATAAACTATTGCAGCGTAAATACTGGAGGCTGAGACAGGAGGGGTCGGGAGACACTGTGGCCCTGTCCGACGATACCCCTGGACAGGGCCAAACAGAAGGATATAACCCCACCCACGTTGCCAAAGCACAGCCCCCACACCACTAGAGGGATCTCTTCAACCACCAACTTACTATCCTGAGTCAAGGCCGAGTATAGCTCACGAAGATCTCCCCCACGGTACGAACCCGGGGGGGGGGGGGGCGCCAACCCAGACAGGAAGATCCGTCAGTGACTCAACCCACTCAAGTGACGTACCCCTCCTAGGGACAGCATGGAAGAGGACCAGTAAGCCAGTGACTCAGCCCCCGTAATAGGGTTTGAGGCAGAGAATCCCAGTGGAGAGAGGGGAACCGGCCAGGCAGAGACAGCAAGGGCGGTTCGTTGCTCCTGTGCCTTTCCGTTCACCTTCACACTCCTGGGCCAGATTATACTCAATCATAGGACCTACTAAAGAGATGAGTCTTCAATCAAGACTTAGAGGTGGAGACCGAGTCTGCATCTCTCACATGGATAGGTAGACCATTCCATAAAAATGGAGCTCTATAGGAGAAAGCCCTGCCTCCAGCTGTTTGCTGAGAAATTCTAGGGACAGTAAGGAGGCCTGCGTCTTGTGACTTTTTAAAATTTTTAAATTTTTATTTATTTCACCTTTATTTAACCAGGTAGGCTAGTTGAGAACAAGTTCTCATTTGCAACTGCGACCTGGCCAAGATAAAGCATAGCAGTGTGAGCAGACAACAAAGAGTTACACATGGAGTAAACAATTAACAAGTCAATAACACAGTAGAAACCAAAGGGGGAGTCTATATACAATGTGTGCAAAAGGCATGAGGAGGTAGGCAAATAATTACAATTTTGCAGATTAACACTGGAGTGATGAATGATCGTACGTGTAGGTATGTACGGCAGGACATCGGAAAGATAGGTAGGAGCAAGCCCATATATTTTCTGCATCATTTTTGGATAGAAAGTTTCTGATTTTTGCAATGTTACATAGATGGAAAAAAGCTGTCCTTCAAACAGTCTTAATATGTTCGTCAAAAGAGAGATCAGGGTCCAGAGTAATGCGAGGTCCTTCACAAGTTTTTTTTGAGATGACTGTACAGCCATCAAGATTAATTGTCAGATTCAACAGAAGGTCTATTTGTTTCTTGGGACCAAGAACAATCTGTTTTGTCTGAGTTTAAAAGTAGAACATTTGCCACCATCCACTTCCTTATGTCTTAAACACAGGCTTCCAGGGAGGGCTTCACCATGTTTCATCGAAATGTACAGCTGTGTATTGTTTCCAATCTCTCCAAAAGATTGTGGTGATCGATGGTATCAAAAGCAACACTAAGGTCTAGGAGCACGAGGACAGATGCAGAGCCTCAGTCTGACGCCATTAAAAGGTCATATACCACCTTCACACGTGCAGGCTCAGTGCTATGATGGGCTCTAAAACCAGACTGAAGCATTTCGTATACATTATTTGTCTTCAGGAAGGCAGTGAGGAAGGCAGTGAGGTACACTTTCTACCATTTTTGAGAGGAATGGAAGACACAATAATACGTTTTTATATTTTTCTGGGATAAGTTTTGTCTTTTTCAAGAGAGGCTTTATTACTGCCACTTTTAGTGAGTTTGGTACACATCCGGTGGATAGAGAGCCGTTTATTATGTTCAACATAGGAGGGCCAAGCACAGGAAGCAGCTCTCAGTAGTTTAGTTGGAATAGGGTCCAGTATGCAGCTTGAAGGTTTTGAGGCCATGACTATTTTCATGAATGTGTCAAGAGATATAGTATTAAAAAACTTGAGTGTCTCCCTTGATCCTAGGTCCTGGCAGTGCTGTGCAGACTCAGGACAACTGAGCTTTGGAGAAATACGCAGATTTAAAGAGGAGTCCGTAATTTACTTTCTAATGATCATGATCTTTTCGTCAAAGAAGTTCATGAATGTATCACTGCTGAAGTGAAAGCCATCCTCTCTTTAGGAATGCTGATTTTTAGTTAGCTTTGCGATAGTATCAAAAATACATTTTGGATTGTTCTTATTCTCCTCAATTAAATTGGAAAAATAGGATGATCGAGCAGCAGTAAGGGCTCTTCGGTACTGCACGGTACTGTCTTTCCAAGCTAGTAGGAAGACTTCCAGTTTAGTGTAGCTCCATTTCCGTTCCAATTTTCTGGAAGCTTGCATCAGGGCTAGGGTATTTTCTGTGTACCAGGGAGCTAGTTTCTTATGACAAATGTTTTTCGTTTTTAGGGGTTCGACTGCATCTGGGGCGGCAGGTTAGCCTAGTGGTTAGAGCATTGGACTAGTAACCAAAAGGTTACAAGTTCAAATCCCCGAGCTGACTAGGTACCAATCTGTCGTTCTGCCCCTGAACAGGCAGTTAACCCACTGTTCCTAGGCTGTCATTGAAAATAAGAATTTGTTCTTAATTGACTTACCTAGTTTTAAAAAATCTATGGTATTACGCAAGGTTACATTGAGTTCCTCAGTCGGTGGTTAACTGATTTTTGTACTCTGATGTCCTTGGGTAGGTGGAAGGAGTCTGGAAGGTCATCTAGGAATCTTTGTGTTGTCTGAGAATTTATAGCACAGCTTTTGATTATCCTTGGTTGGGGTCTGAGCAGAATATTTGTTGTGATTGCAAACGTAATAAAATGGTGGTCCAGGATTATGAGGAAAAACATTAAGATCCACAACATTTATTCCACGGGACAAAACTAAGTCCAGAATATGACGGTCAGTGAGTAGGTCCGGAGACATGTTGGACAAAACCCACTGAGTCGATGATGGCTCCGAAAGCCTTTTGGAGTGGGTCTGTGGACTTTTCCATGTGAATATTACAGTCACCAAAATGTTGAACATTATCTGCTATGACTACAAGGTCCAATAGGAATTCAGGGAACTCCGTGAGGAACGCTGTATATGGCCCAGGAGGCCTGTAAACAGTAGCTAAAAAATTCCAAAACTACTACTTTATACACACAAGTGTAAAGGGATAAAGAATATGTACATAAAGATAAGATATGGGTGGGGGGGGGGTATCACACATTGATACTGTGTAATGTGCAATTTAAACCTCTGCATAGACAATTAATGGTCCATTTGTTTTAGTGTTTATCAATATTAACTCACTACACCTCAGGAGGAAACAGAGAGATGGTACTACACCTCAGGAGGAAACAGAGAGATGGTACTACACCTCAGGAGGAAACAGAGAGATGGTACTACACCTCATAAGGAAACAGAGGTGGAAGTTACCTCCGTAGCCTACATTTATTCAGAAAGCCGGTGGCAAGTATTTGTTGTCGTTGTTTAGCTGTCTAACAAACATTTGATACCCACGGTTAGCTCCTGGTTCTGATCCGCTCTGCCAAGCGGAATCCTTGTCCAGAGGTGCGCAGTTACTGGTGTGACTTCATTGGAGTAGACTGGAGCCTGGTTTCACAAAAGCATCTTAAGGCTAAATTCATCGTTAGAACCATTGAGCCTTAAGATGCTTTTGGGGAACTGGGTCCAGAGCCGTAGAGAGTTTTCCATCCTTTCTGCCAGCGCATTCTATGAACACTGTATTTAACTACTATGACATTAGGATTGTTATTGTGTCTCTGTATTGATTTATATCAATACTGAAGGTCAATAATAATACATTTAACTTGTTTAGCGCTTTTCATTGCAGAAAATAATCTCAAAGTGCATAAAAAGCAAAGTAAACGTTTAAATTGAGATGGTAAAGATGGAGATGAAATGTCTATATTTTGCTTTGGATGAAAGGCTCAGTGTTGATGCAGTTTGGATTGGAAATATACTGTACAACTGGAAATACGATCAATCCGTGTACAGAATCAAATACGTTATTATGTATTCATTTTTTTATATCATTGAGATACTTTCCTGTTATGAGGTTTAAGAAAATATAGCCGTTATTGTATTTAAGCAGGCTGTGGAAGCGACAGGCTATAGGCCTAATGCTCATGCTTCTTTGGGCTATGCCATGCCACCTTGGCATTTGTATGTAACTGTGTAATTGTCTTGAAAAGTTTATTCAGCTAAGATCTGTAAGCAAGTCAATTTCCTTTTGGGATTTTAAGCCTACGTGTCATTTTTTGTCTTTCGTCATCCTTTCACTGTACATATGGATATCCTGCACTTGTAAATAAACTATTCTGCACTTGAAGACCTTTTTGCAAGCCAGCCTTCCTGTCTCCTCCCTTGGCTGTAAGGGTCAGCTATTTTAAACACACACACACTGTAGGAATTCACACTTTGAAAAATAACATCAGGTCAGTTAGTGACATCCTCATATAGTTTTTAATTTAAAGGAGAACACCCAGCTAGCACATAACGTTCTGAGAACCATATGGTGGGAATTTCAGTCCTTCAGCATAATGTTTCCTACAGGTTTCCTCGTGGTTCTATTTAAAGTAATGTTCTCAAATTGTTCCTAGAAAGTTAAGAAAAAACATTCTTCTGTGGGAAATTCAGTACTTCAGCATAAGGTTTCCTACAAGTTTCCTCATGGTTCTATTAAAATAACGGATGTTATTTAAAAACGTATACAGTCCGTTCTCAGCATCAACAAAACTCTCTATCCTTCATTTTGTTAAGTGTGTTCAGGTATGTTGGCCGCACCCACTGTTTGGATCTTAATAAGTGCCTGTTTCCTTTGAAATGGGGTCTGTTTGAACAAATGAAAATGAACAGCGTTGCATGAGTTACAAAAAAACATGTCATGGTAGCTCCATCCTGGTGGTGCTGTGGACTGATTCCATAATAGAGAACAAAAGATTATAGGTTTGAATCTCACTGCGCCAAAAAATTGTGCTTGCATGATTAATACCTAAGCAAATTCATGTCCATGTGTCCTATCTGTGCTTGGAGTTCAAAGCAGTTAACCCAAATTAAGCTAGCAGTGTTATTAAAAAGTCATATTGAATCATGTTCTCAGAACGCTATTTAATTACCTTTGAATAACCTATCATTTCCATTCTCAGCACGTTAATAAAACCTTCCAGGAAAACTTTCAGGGAACCATAGTAAAACGTTCTCAGAACCCTCCTGGAACCATAGTAAAACGTTCTCAGAACCCTCCTGGAACCATAGTAAAACGTTCTCAGAACCCTCCTGGAACCATAGTAAAACGTTCTCAGAACCCTCCTGGAACCATAGTAAAACGTTCTCAGAACCTCCCTGCGATTAAAAACATTTACGTTCCCAGAACAAGTGAAATTTTCAGAACGTTTACATTTTTTTTTTTCAATCTTACCTGAGAGGAAACTACTGGCTTCATTCCCAGAATCAATGTGAAACCAAAAACCTATAATCCCACAACTTCCAAGGAACCAAATATACTAGCTGGGCATTACTATAATCACAGGTGGCTCTGGCTAAAAGTGGTGCACTATATGGGGAATAGGGTGCAAGATAGTGAGATGGCTGGAGACTCAACAGGCGTGATGAATGGATATGCTAGTTGACATGGTCTTGACCCCAACCTTTCACAGGGGGGCCATTAAGCTTCACAGCACTGCTGATGGACATCTCAATGAGGCGAGGCTATGAGATATCATGTCTGTACATTTACACTGCTTCTTCTCATGGGAACACTGTAACCTAATCTCTCTGGGGTCAACTGTCACTATAAATCTCTGTTATGGAACAGAGAGAGAGAGTGTGAGTGAGTGAGTGAGTGAGTGAGTGAGTGAGTGAGTGTGTGTGTGTGTATATATATACATATATGCGTATATATATATATATATATATATGTGTATATATAGATACATACATATATGTATATATATATGTATATGTAAAAAATAAAGGGAACACTTAAACAACACAATGTAACTCCAAGTCAATCACACTTCTGTGAAATCAAACTGTCCACTTAGGAAGCAACACTGATTGACAATACATTTCACAGTGCAGGTGCATTTATACGGAGACTTGATTACACACAGGTGGATTGTATTTATCATCATTAGTCATTTAGGTCGACATTGGATCATTCAGAGATCCTCACTGAACTTCTGGAGAGAGTTTGCTGCACTGAAAGTAAAGGGGCTGAATAATTTTGCACGACCAATTTTTCCGTTTTTGATTTGTTAAAAAAGTTTGAAATATCCAATAAATGTCGTTCCACTTCATGATTGTGTCCCACTTGTTGTTGATTCTTCACAAAAAAATACAGTTTTATATCTTTATGTTTGAAGCCTGAAATGTGGCAAAAGGTCGCAAAGTTCAAGGGGGCCGAATACTTTCGCAAGGCACTGTATATATATATATATATATATATATACATATATATATATACAGTGCCAATAGCTGGTGCTTTTGAACCTGAAAATTCACTGCATCGGTAAAATACTTTCAAATCCTTGAGCTGATCCTCGACTTACTTTGCTCAGTACGATGAAACCAATGTAATAGTCCCAAACGTGAAAGTATTTTACATATTTGACCCCGTTCACCTTACCCAGGTCTAGTGTAAATATCAAATTGAATAGGACAAGTGGCACAAAATCTTAATCGCCATCACACTGCACATTACCCACCTGGACAAAAGTAATGCATAGGTGAGGATGCTGTTAATCGTCTACAGCTCGGCCTTCAATAACATAGTGCCCTATAAGATCTTCACAAAGCTCACAGCCCTGCGTCTGAACTCCTCCCTATGCAACTGGGTCCTGGACTTCCTGACGGGCCGCCACCAGGTGGTGAAGGTAGACAACATTACCGCCTCGACACTGATCCTCCTCAGTCCCCTCCTGTACTCCCTGTATACCCACGACTGCGTGGCCTCATACAGTTTCAGCTGCATCATCAAGTTCGCTGACGACACGGCAGTAGTAGGACTGATTGCCAACAACGATGAGACAGCCTACAGGGAGGAGGTAGGCACAGCGTGGTGCCAGGTAAACAACCTCTCCCTCAACGTTAGCAAAACAAAGGAGCTGATTGTCGACTTCAGGAGGAACCAGGCTGGACACGCCCCCTTCATCATCAACGAGGCTGTGGTATACACATCTCAGAGAAGCTGAAATGTTCTAACCATATGGACACCGTTGCGAAGAACCCACGACAGCAACTCTTCAACCACAGGATGCTGAATTAATGTGTCCTGTCCCCAGTGTTCTACAGAAGCACCATCGAGAGCATACTGTCGGGCTGCATCACAACATGTTACAGGAACTCCACTGCTTTGATATATCAGCTGATGTAAGAAAGGCTATATAAATAAATGTGACTTTAGAAGCTTCTGATAGGCTAATTGACATAATTTGAGTCAATTGGAGGTGTACCTGTGGATGTATTTCAAGGCCTACCTTCAAACTCAGTGCCTCTTTGCTTGACATCATGGGAAAATATAAAGAAATCAGCCAAGATCTCAGAAAAAAAAATTGTAGACCTATACAAGTCTGGTTCATCCTTGGGAGCAATTTCCAAATGCCTGAAGGGCATCATCTGTACAAACACTTGTACGCAGGTATAAACACCATGGGACCACACAGCCGTCATACCGCTCAGGAAGGAGACGCAGTCTGTCTCTTAGAGATGAATGTAATTTGGTGCGAAAAGTGCAAATCAATCCCAGAACAACAGCAAAGGACCTTGTGAAGATGCTGGAGGAAACAGGTACAAAGGTATCTTAATCCACAGTAAAACGTCCTAACTGACCTGACATCCTAACTGACCTAAAACAGAGAATATTTACTCGGATTAAATGTCAGGAATTGTGAAAAACTGAGTTTAAATGTATTTGACTAAGGTGTAAGTAAACTTCCCACTTCAACTGTATATAGGTATATTTATATTGTTGTTGTTTTCACTTAGTCCTGCATGTTAGAGCTCACAGCCTACGATGTTCACTGTACCCTGCAGTCACACCTCCAACCCTGTGCATGTGACTATTAAACACTGTACCCTGCAGTCACACCTCCAACCCTGTACATGTGACTATTAAACACTGTACCCTGCAATTACACCTCCAACCCTGTGCATGTGACTATTAAACACGGTACCCTGCAATTACACCTCCAACCCTGTGCATGTGACTATTAAACACTGTACCCTGCAGTCACACCTCCAACCCTGTACATGTGACTATTAAACACGGTACCCTGCAATTACACCTCCAACCCTGTACATGTGACTATTAAACACGGTACCCTGCAGTCACACCTGCAACCCTGTGCATGTGACTATTAAACACGGTACCCTACAGTCACACCTGCAACCCTGTACATGTGACTATTAAACACTGTACCCTGCAATTACACCTGCAACCCTGTGCATGTGACTATTAAACACGGTACCCTGCAATTACACCTCCAACCCTGTACATGTGACTATTAAACACGGTACCCTGCAATTACACCTCCAACCCTGTGCATGTGACTATTAAACACGGTACCCTACAGTCACACCTGCAACCCTGTACATGTGACTATTAAACACGGTACCCTGCAGTCACACCTCCAACCCTGTACATGTGACTATTAAACACGGTACCCTGCAGTCACACCTGCAACCCTGTGCATGTGACTATTAAACACGGTACCCTGCAATTACACCTCCAACCCTGTACATGTGACTATTAAACACGGTACCCTGCAATTACACCTCCAACCCTGTACATGTGACTATTAAACACGGTACCCTGCAATTACACCTCCAACCCTGTACATGTGACTATTAAACACGGTACCCTACAGTCACACCTCCAACCCTGTACATGTGACTATTAAACACGGTACCCTGCAGTCACACCTGCAACCCTGTGCATGTGACTATTAAACACGGTACCCTACAGTCACACCTCCAACCCTGTACATGTGACTATTAAACACGGTACCCTACAGTCACACCTGCAACCCTGTGCATGTGACTATTAAACACGGTACCCTGCAATTACACCTCCAACCCTGTGCATGTGACTATTAAACACGGTACCCTGCAATTACACCTCCAACCCTGTACATGTGACTATTAAACACGGTACCCTACAGTCACACCTCCAACCCTGTGCATGTGACTATTAAACACGGTACCCTGCAATTACACCTCCAACCCTGTACATGTGACTATTAAACACGGTACCCTACAGTCACACCTGCAACCCTGTGCATGTGACTATTAAACACGGTACCCTGCAATTACACCTCCAACCCTGTACATGTGACTATTAAACACGGTACCCTACAGTCACACCTGCAACCCTGTACATGTGACTATTAAACACGGTACCCTACAGTCACACCTGCAACCCTGTGCATGTGACTATTAAACACTGTACCCTACAGTCACACCTGCAACCCTGTGCATGTGACTATTAAACACGGTACCCTACAGTCACACCTCCAACCCTGTGCATGTGACTATTAAACACGGTACCCTGCAGTCACACCTGCAACCCTGTACATGTGACTATTAAACACGGTACCCTGCAATTACACCTCCAACCCTGTACATGTGACTATTAAACACGGTACCCTACAGTCACACCTGCAACCCTGTGCATGTGACTATTAAACACGGTACCCTACAGTCACACCTGCAACCCTGTACATGTGACTATTAAACACGGTACCCTGCAATTACACCTCCAACCCTGTACATGTGACTATTAAACACGGTACCCTACAGTCACACCTCCAACCCTGTACATGTGACTATTAAACACGGTACCCTACAGTCACACCTGCAACCCTGTGCATGTGACTATTAAACACGGTACCCTACAGTCACACCTGCAACCCTGTGCATGTGACTATTAAACACTGTACCCTGCAATTACACCTCCAACCCTGTGCATGTGACTATTAAACACTGTACCCTGCAATTACACCTCCAACCCTGTACATGTGACTATTAAACACGGTACCCTGCAGTCACACCTCCAACCCTGTGCATGTGACTATTAAACACGGTACCCTGCAATCACACCTGCAACCCTGTGCATGTGACTATTAAACACGGTACCCTGCAATTACACCTCCAACCCTGTGCATGTGACTATTAAACACTGTACCCTGCAATTACACCTCCAACCCTGTACATGTGACTATTAAACACGGTACCCTGCAATTACACCTCCAACCCTGTACATGTGACTATTAAACACGGTACCCTGCAATTACACCTCCAACCCTGTACATGTGACTATTAAACACGGTACCCTGCAATTACACCTCCAACCCTGTACATGTGACTATTAAACACGGTACCCTACAGTCACACCTCCAACCCTGTACATGTGACTATTAAACACGGTACCCTGCAGTCACACCTGCAACCCTGTGCATGTGACTATTAAACACGGTACCCTACAGTCACACCTCCAACCCTGTACATGTGACTATTAAACACGGTACCCTACAGTCACACCTGCAACCCTGTGCATGTGACTATTAAACACGGTACCCTGCAATTACACCTCCAACCCTGTGCATGTGACTATTAAACACGGTACCCTGCAATTACACCTCCAACCCTGTACATGTGACTATTAAACACGGTACCCTACAGTCACACCTCCAACCCTGTGCATGTGACTATTAAACACGGTACCCTGCAATTACACCTCCAACCCTGTACATGTGACTATTAAACACGGTACCCTACAGTCACACCTGCAACCCTGTGCATGTGACTATTAAACACGGTACCCTGCAATTACACCTCCAACCCTGTACATGTGACTATTAAACACTGTACCCTGCAATTACACCTCCAACCCTGTGCATGTGACTATTAAACACTGTACCCTGCAATTACACCTCCAACCCTGTACATGTGACTATTAAACACGGTACCCTGCAATTACACCTCCAACCCTGTGCATGTGACTATTAAACACGGTACCCTGCAATTACACCTCCAACCCTGTGCATGTGACTATTAAACACTGTACCCTGCAATTACACCTCCAACCCTGTACATGTGACTATTAAACACGGTACCCTGCAATTACACCTCCAACCCTGTACATGTGACTATTAAACACGGTACCCTGCAATTACACCTCCAACCCTGTACATGTGACTATTAAACACGGTACCCTGCAATTACACCTCCAACCCTGTACATGTGACTATTAAACACGGTACCCTACAGTCACACCTCCAACCCTGTACATGTGACTATTAAACACGGTACCCTGCAGTCACACCTGCAACCCTGTGCATGTGACTATTAAACACGGTACCCTACAGTCACACCTCCAACCCTGTACATGTGACTATTAAACACGGTACCCTACAGTCACACCTGCAACCCTGTGCATGTGACTATTAAACACGGTACCCTGCAATTACACCTCCAACCCTGTGCATGTGACTATTAAACACGGTACCCTGCAATTACACCTCCAACCCTGTACATGTGACTATTAAACACGGTACCCTACAGTCACACCTGCAACCCTGTGCATGTGACTATTAAACACGGTACCCTGCAATTACACCTCCAACCCTGTACATGTGACTATTAAACACGGTACCCTACAGTCACACCTGCAACCCTGTACATGTGACTATTAAACACGGTACCCTACAGTCACACCTGCAACCCTGTGCATGTGACTATTAAACACTGTACCCTACAGTCACACCTGCAACCCTGTGCATGTGACTATTAAACACGGTACCCTACAGTCACACCTCCAACCCTGTGCATGTGACTATTAAACACGGTACCCTGCAGTCACACCTGCAACCCTGTACATGTGACTATTAAACACGGTACCCTGCAATTACACCTCCAACCCTGTACATGTGACTATTAAACACGGTACCCTACAGTCACACCTGCAACCCTGTGCATGTGACTATTAAACACGGTACCCTACAGTCACACCTGCAACCCTGTACATGTGACTATTAAACACGGTACCCTGCAATTACACCTCCAACCCTGTACATGTGACTATTAAACACGGTACCCTACAGTCACACCTCCAACCCTGTACATGTGACTATTAAACACGGTACCCTACAGTCACACCTGCAACCCTGTGCATGTGACTATTAAACACGGTACCCTACAGTCACACCTGCAACCCTGTGCATGTGACTATTAAACACTGTACCCTGCAATTACACCTCCAACCCTGTGCATGTGACTATTAAACACTGTACCCTGCAATTACACCTCCAACCCTGTACATGTGACTATTAAACACGGTACCCTGCAGTCACACCTCCAACCCTGTGCATGTGACTATTAAACACGGTACCCTGCAATCACACCTGCAACCCTGTGCATGTGACTATTAAACACGGTACCCTGCAATTACACCTCCAACCCTGTACATGTGACTATTAAACACGGTACCCTGCAGTCACACCTGCAACCCTGTGCATGTGACTATTAAACACGGTACCCTGCAATTACACCTCCAACCCTGTACATGTGACTATTAAACACGGTACCCTACAGTCACACCTGCAACCCTGTGCATGTGACTATTAAACACGGTACCCTACAGTCACACCTCCAACCCTGTGCATGTGACTATTAAACACGGTACCCTGCAGTCACACCTGCAACCCTGTGCATGTGACTATTAAACACGGTACCCTGCAATTACACCTCCAACCCTGTACATGTGACTATTAAACACGGTACCCTACAGTCACACCTGCAACCCTGTGCATGTGACTATTAAACACGGTACCCTACAGTCACACCTCCAACCCTGTGCATGTGACTATTAAACACGGTACCCTGCAGTCACACCTGCAACCCTGTACATGTGACTATTAAACACGGTACCCTGCAATTACACCTCCAACCCTGTACATGTGACTATTAAACACGGTACCCTACAGTCACACCTGCAACCCTGTGCATGTGACTATTAAACACGGTACCCTACAGTCACACCTCCAACCCTGTGCATGTGACTATTAAACACGGTACCCTGCAGTCACACCTGCAACCCTGTACATGTGACTATTAAACACGGTACCCTGCAGTCACACCTGCAACCCTGTGCATGTGACTATTAAACACTGTACCCTACAGTCACACCTGCAACCCTGTGCATGTGACTATTAAACACGGTACCCTGCAATCACACCTGCAACCCTGTGCATGTGACTATTAAACACGGTACCCTGCAGTCACACCTGCAACCCTGTACATGTGACTATTAAACACGGTACCCTGCAGTCACACCTGCAACCCTGTACATGTGACTATTAAACACGGTACCCTGCAGTCACACCTGCAACCCTGTACATGTGACTATTAAACACGGTACCCTGCAGTCACACCTGCAACCCTGTGCATGTGACTATTAAACACGGTACCCTGCAGTCACACCTGCAACCCTGTACATGTGACTATTAAACACGGTACCCTGCAGTCACACCTGCAACCCTGTGCATGTGACTATTAAACACTGTACCCTACAGTCACACCTGCAACCCTGTGCATGTGACTATTAAACACGGTACCCTGCAATCACACCTGCAACCCTGTGCACGTGACTATTAAACACGGTACCCTGCAGTCACACCTCCAACCCTGTGCATGTGACTATTAAACACGGTACCCTGCAGTCACACCTGCAACCCCGTACATGTGACTATTAAACACGGTACCCTGCAATCACACCTGCAACCCTGTGCATGTGACTATTAAACACTGTACCCTGCAGTCACACCTGCAACCCTGTGCATGTGACTATTAAACACGGTACCCTGCAATCACACCTGCAACCCTGTGCATGTGACTATTAAACACGGTACCCTGCAGTCACACCTCCAACCCTGTGCATGTGACTATTAAACACGGTACCCTGCAGTCACACCTGCAACCCTGTGCATGTGACTATTAAACACGGTACCCTGCAGTCACACCTGCAACCCTGTGCATGTGACTATTAAACACGGTACCCTGCAGTCACACCTGCAACCCTGTGCATGTGACTATTAAACACGGTACCCTGCAATCACACCTGCAACCCTGTGCATGTGACTATTAAACACGGTACCCTGCAGTCACACCTGCAACCCCGTACATGTGACTATTAAACACGGTACCCTGCAGTCACACCTGCAACCCTGTGCATGTGACTATTAAACACGGTACCCTGCAGTCACACCTGCAACCCTGTGCATGTGACTATTAAACACTGTACCCTACAGTCACACCTGCAACCCTGTGCATGTGACTATTAAACACGGTACCCTGCAATCACACCTCCAACCCTGTGCATGTGACTATTAAACACGGTACCCTGCAGTCACACCTGCAACCCTGTGCATGTGACTATTAAACACGGTACCCTGCAGTCACACCTGCAACCCCGTACATGTGACTATTAAACACTCTTAATCTCTGAATCTGAAATCTATGGGAATTCCATATATCCAGGTTACAGTACGCTTTCCAGATTGTTTTTGCACTTTGCTGCATGTATGTGGTACATTTTCACAACTCTTAATACAAAACTTGGTAACACTTTATTTGGATAGTCCACCCATGTAGAAGCTCTACAGACTATCAGTAACATTTCAACTAACTAGCTCCTAACCCTAGCCCTAACCTGCTCCTAACGCTAGCCTAACCTGCTACTAACCCTAGCCTAACCTGCTACTAACCCTAGCCTAACCTGCTACTAACCCTAGCCTAACCTGCTACTAACCCTAGCCCTAACTAGCTCCTAACCCTAGCCTAACCTGCTACTAACCCTAGCCCTAACCTGCTCCTAACGCTAGCCTAACCTGCTACTAACCCTAGCCTAACCTGCTACTAACCCTAGCCTAACCTGCTACTAACCCTAGCCCTAACTAGCTCCTAACCCTAGCCTAACCTGCTACTAACCCTAGCCCTACCCTGCTCCTAACGCTAGCCTAACCTGCTACTAACCCTAGCCCCAACCTGCTCCTAACGCTAGCCTAACCTGCTACTAACCCTAGCCTAACCTGCTACTAACCCTAACCTAACCTGCTACTAACCCTAGCCTAACCTGCTACTAACCCTAGCCCTAACTAGCTCCTAACCCTAGCCTAACCTGCTACTAACCCTAGCCTAACCTGCTACTAACCCTAGCCTAACCTGCTACTAACCCTAGCCCTAACTAGCTCCTAACCCTAGCCTAACCTGCTACTAACCCTAGCCCTAACCTGCTCCTAACCCTAACCTAACCTGCTACTAACCCTAGCCCTAACTAGCTCCTAACCCTAGCCCTAACCTGCTACTAACCCTAACCTAACCTGCTACTAACCCTAGCCCTAACCTGCTACTAACCCTAGCCCTAACCTGATACTAACCCTAGCCCTAACCTGATATTAACCCTAGCCCTAACCTGCTACTAACCCTAGCCTAACCTGCTACTAACCCTAACCTAACCTGCTACTAACCCTAGCCCTAACCTGCTACTAACTCTAGCCTAACCTGCTACTAACCCTAGCCCTAACCTGCTACTAACCCTAACCTAACTAGCTCCTAACCCTAACCTAACCTGCTACTAACCCTAGCCCTAACCTGCTACTAACCCTAACCTAACCTGCTCCTAACCCTAGTCCTAACCTGCTCCTAACCCTAACCCTAACCTGCTCCTAACCCTAGCCCTAACCTGCTACTAACCCTAGCCTAACATGCTACTAACCCTAGCCCTAACCTGCTACTAACCCTAGCCCTAACCTGCTACTAACCCTAACCCTAACCTGCTACTAACCCTAGCCTAACCTGCTACTAACCCTAGCCCTAACCTGATAATAACCCTAACCTAACCTGCTACTAACCCTAGCCTAACCTGCTACTAACCCTAGCCCTAACCTGCTACTAACCCTAGCCCTAACCTGCTACTAACCCTAGCCCTAACCTTCTCCTAACCCTAACCCTAACCTGCTACTAACCCTAGCCCGAACCTGCTACTAACCCTAGTCTAACCTGCTACTAACCCTAGCCCTAACCTGCTCCTAACCCTAACCCTAACCTGCTCCTAACCCTAACCCTAGCCCTAACCTGCTACTAACCCTAGCCCTAACCTGCTACTAACCCTAGCCCTAACCTGCTACTAACCCTAACTCTAACTAGCTCCTAACCCTAGCCCTAACCTGCTACTAACCCTAGCCTAACCTGCTACTAACCCTAGCCCTAACCTGCTCCTAACCCTAACCCTAGCCCTAACCTGCTACTAACCCTAGCCTTAACCTGCTCCTAACCCTAGCCCTAACCTGCTCCTAACCCTAGCCCTAACCTGCTCCTAACCCTAGCCCTAACTAGCTCCTAACCCTAGCCCTAACCTGCTACTAACCCTAACCTAACCTGCTACTAACCCTAGCCTAACCTGCTACTAACCCTAGCCCTAACCTGCTACTAACCCTAACCTAACCTGCTACTAACCCTAGCCTAACCTGCTACTAACCCTAGCCCTAACCTGATCCTAACCTAACCTGCTACTAACCCTAGCCTAACCTGCTACTAACCCTAGCCCTAACCTGCTACTAACCCTAGCCCTAACCTGCTACTAACCCTAGCCCTAACCTGCTACTAACCCTAACCCTAACTAGCTCCTAACCCTAGCCCTAACCTGCTACTAACCCTAGCCTAACCTGCTACTAACCCTAGCCCTAACCTGCTCCTAACCCTAACCCTAGCCCTAACCTGCTACTAACCCTAGCCCTAACCTGCTACTAACCCTATCCCTAACCTGCTACTAACCCTAACCCTAACTAGCTCCTAACCCTAGCCCTAACCTGCTCCTAACACTAGCCCTAACCTGCTACTAACCCTAGCCCTAACCTGCTCCTAACCCTAACCCTAGCCCTAACCTGCTACTAACCCTAGCCCTAACCTGCTCCTAACCCTAGCCCTAACCTGCTCCTAACCCTAGCCCTAACTGGCTACTAACCCTAGCCCTAACCTGCTACTAACCCTAGCCCTAACCTGCTACTAACCCTAACCCTAACTAGCTCCTAACCCTAGCCCTAACCTGCTCCTAACCCTAGCCCTAACCTGCTACTAACCCTAGCCCTAACCTGCTACTAACCCTAGCCCTAACCTGCTCCTAACCCTAGCCCTAACTAGCTCCTAACCCTAGCCCTAACCTGCTACTAACCCTAGCCTAACCTGCTACTAACCCTAGCCCTAACCTGCTCCTAACCCTAACCCTAGCCCTAACCTGCTACTAACCCTAGCCCTAACTAGCTCCTAACCCTAGCCCTAACCTGCTCCTAACCCTAACCCTAGCCCTAACCTGCTACTAACCCTAGCCTAACCTGCTACTAACCCTAGCCCTAACCTGCTCCTAACCCTAACCCTAGCCCTAACCTGCTCCTAACCCTAGCCCTAACTAGCTCCTAACCCTAGCCCTAACCTGCTACTAACCCTAGCCCTAACCTGCTACTAACCCTAGCCCTAACCTGCTCCTAACCCTAACCCTAGCCCTAACCTGCTACTAACCCTAGCCCTAACCTGCTACTAACCCTAGCCCTTATCTGCTACTAACCCTAACCTAACCTGCTACTAACCCTAGCCCTAACCTGCTACTAACCCTAGCCCTAACCTGCTACTAACCCTAGCCCTAACCTGCTACTAACCCTAGCCGTAACCTGCTCCTAACCCTAGCCCTAACCTGCTCCTAACCCTAACCCTAGCCCTAACCTGCTACTAACCCTAACCTAACCTGCTACTAACCCTAGCCCTAACCTGCTACTAACCCTAGCCCTAACCTGCTACTAACCCTAGCCCTAACCTGCTACTAACCCTAGCCCTAACCTGCTAATAACCCTAGCCCTAACCTGCTCCTAACCCTAACCCTAGCCCTAACCTGCTCCTAACCCTAACCCTAGCCCTAACCTGCTACTAACCCTAGCCCTAACCTGCTACTAACCCTAGCCCTAACCTGCTACTAACCCTAACCTAACATGCTACTAACCCTAACCTAACCTGCTACTAACCCTAGCCCTAACCTGCTACTAACCCTAGCCTAACCTGCTACTAACCCTAACCTAACCTGCTACTAACCCTAGCCCTAACCTGCTACTAACCCTAGCCCTAACCTGCTACTAACCCTAACCTAACCTGCTACTAACCCTAGCCCTAACCTGCTACTAACCCTAACCCTAACCCTAACCTGCTACTAACCCTAACCCTAACCTGCTACTAACCCTAACCTAACCTGCTACTGACCCTAACCCTAACTAGCTCCTAACCCTAGCCCTAACTAGCTACTAACCCTAACCTAACCTGCTACTAACCCTAACCTAACCTGCTACTAACCCTAGCATAACCTGCTCCTAACCCTAACCTGCTACTAACCCTAGCCTAACCTGCTACTAACCCTAACCTGCTACTAACCCTAACCCTAACCCTAACCTAACCTGCAGTACTGAAACTGCATTGACCAATGCAGTAACATAATACCAAATATGTTTTGCCCAATGGATTAACTGCTAGCTATTAAAATAGCTAAATTGAGAAGATTTCATCATGTTGTGTTTTGGTGATTAAACCAATGTACTCATTATATTTCACAGGCCATGTATATTTTGGATGAAATGGTTGTGTGGTGGACTGATGTCTACAAACAAACAAAATGAATGCACAATAAAAGGTTTTGAATGTAAGACTAGCTGCGTTACAAGTTTGGAGTTTCGAAATTTCATCACATACTTGTGAAAATAGTACCAATGTGATGAAAAAAGCCCTGTATTTCACAGTCCACTACACACCAGAAATGACATGGTAAACAGGTAGTTAGATCAATATCAACTAAATGAACACCATGTTACAGTAAACAATCTGATGATGAAATCAATGCAACCAGTGTGTGTGTGTGTGTGTGTGTGTGTGTGTGTGTGTGTGTGTGTGTGTGTGTGTGTGTGTGTGTGTGTGTGTGTGTGTGTGTGTGTGTGTGTGTGTGTGTGTGTGTGTGTGACTGTGAGAGTGTGTGTACAGTGACGGTTCTAGCTTGCACCCCCACTCGTAAATATCAAAAATAAATAACAAAGGGCCTCCCGGGTGGCGCAGTGGTCTAGGACACTGCATCGCAGCGCTAGCTGTGCCACCAGAGACTCTGGGTTCGCGCCCAGGCTCTGTTGCAGCCTGGCCGCGACCGGGAGGTTCGTGGGGCGACGCACAATTGGCCTAGCGTCGCCCCACGGGTTAGGGAGGGTTTGGCCGGTAGGGATATCCTTGTCTCGTCGTGCACCAGCGACTCCTGTGGCGGGCCGGGGGCAGTGCACGCTAACCAAGTGTTTCCTCCGACACATTGGTGCGGCTGGCTTCCGGGTTGGATGCGCGCTGTGTTAAGAAGCAGTGCGGTTTAGTTGGGTTGTGTTTCGGATGACGCATGGCTTTCAACCTTCGTCTCTCCCGAGCCCATACGGCAGTTGTAGGGATGAGACAAGATAGTAATTACTAACAATTGGATAACACGAAATTGGGGAGAAAACGGAGTTCAAATAAAAAAAAAAAGAAGTAACAAAGACAAATAGAAACAAATTGTAGTATATAAATAAAGAGGATCAAACTATAACACTATTACTCTACTGCTAACAAAAAATACACAAATAAAACTCAATTGCACAACTCATATATCACACAAATAGAAAAACACATTTATAAAGAAGAGACCCTGAATAGTACACTATTGCATTTCAAACAAGAAACACACAAACTAAATTGCACAACTATTTGGTAGGTTCCCTCGCTCCCCCTACCACGGGCTTCCAGTAGGGAGACCTGAGGTCAACTTTCCCCCCCGCCCCCCTCCCCGTCTCGTACTTCTGACTGGGAGACCTGAGGTCAACTTTCCCCCTCGTCCCCCTCCCCGTCTCGTACTTCTGACTGGGAGACCTGAGGTCAACTTTCCCCCCTGCCCCCCTCCCCGTCTCGTACTTCTGACTGGGAGACCTGAGGTCAACTTTCCCCCCGCCCCCATCTCGTAATTCTTACTGGGAGACCTGAGGTCAACTTCCCCCTCGTCCCCCACCCCGTCTCTTACTTCTGACTGGGAGACCTGAGTTTAACTTTCCCCCTCGTCCCCCACCCCGTCTCGTACTTCTGACTGGTAGACCTGAGGTCAACTTTCCCCCCGCCCCCCTCCCCGTCTCGTACTTCTGACTGGGAGACCTGAGGTCAAATTTCCTACCCGCCCCCCTCCCCGTCTCGTACTTCTGACTGGGAGACCTGAGGTCAACTTTCCCCTCGTCCCCCACCCCGTCTCGTACTTCTGACTGGGAGATCTGAGGTCAACTTTCCCCCCTGCCCCCCTCCCCGTCTCGTACTTCTGACTGGGAGACCTGAGGTCAACTTTCCCCCTCGTCCCCCACCCCGTCTCGTACTTCTGACTGGGAGACCTGAGATCAACTTTCCCCCCCGCCCCCTCCCCGTCTCGTACTTCTGACTGGGAGACCTGAGGTCAACTTTCCCCCCCGCCCCCCTCCCCGTCTCGTACTTCTGACTGGGAGACCTGAGGTCAACTTTCCCCCCCGCCCCCCTCCCCGTCTCGTACTTCTGACTGGGAGACCTTCCCAGGCAGTAGCCTGTCTAGCTCACAAACTAGAATCAGGGCCACCACTCCGACAAGGTTAATTGACCCACAGTCCCACACGGTGACATGATATGATTGACGTGACATGCAATAGAAAACCGATCGCGCAAATGTCACCATTCCGAATGTATTTTTCTATTATTATCATTATAATTTTTCTGTGCTGCCCTCGGCAAGATGCCACCCTGTGCTGCCCATGTGGCCTTTACCTAAATCCTCCACTGCGCTTGTGTTAATATGTTGGCATGTTTCAAACGAAGGGAGGGAACTGTTTACTTTAGCTCTAGACTACCTGGAGCTGCGGAGGGCTGATGCAGTATGAGGAAATCTCATCACACACACAGTTTAAACACACCTCTCACATTTCCAACTGATTAGAGACATGCTTTTGACTCAACACCATCAACATCCTCACCTCATCCCCCTCTACTCTGTAGGACTAAGATGCTTATCGTGTGTGAAGCACCACACTCACAAGAGCGGAATATCTGTCAATGACTAATGTATCGTTGTGTTGCAATGCACATACCGGTAGCTCTGGCAAGGGTTCCCTCAATCTGACTTCTGTCTCAGAAATGATCCAACTTGTCGGCTGTATTTGAGGCGTAGTGCACCACACCCACATCCTCTCAAAGGCAACAGTTGTTTCAAATCCCTTTTCATTTACACACCAACTTGTCACATCAGGGAACGTGGATCGATGTCTGATTACTCTCAAACAATTGCCTTCCTTCACTTTCGAGTATGACCACTGACATGAGAATATGGTAGCAGGGGTGACCAATTAATTATTGGCAAACCAATTCAGGGACTGAAAAGTGTTTCTGTTCGCAAGAGATGCACATTTTTGATCCAGCCCAGCACGAACACGTTCAACTAATCAATTGATTATCAAGCCCTCTGTTTATCAAGCCCTCTGACTGAATTGACCCCAACCCTGTTTGAGGGGGTTGAAGGCAGTTCATTCAGGAAGTGATGATGAAATAATGAAATTTTGACATAAATAGCTTCTCGTTTTCAGCTGATTGAGAACGTATTCATTTTTAAATTAAAGTCCTGAATTGACTACCTTCAATTCAAATTGACCATGACCCTGACCCCAAGTCAGTTTTCCATCATATTGCTTTCACCTACTGAAAAAGGGCAGTGATTTGGACTGAACAGGGTGATAGATAAACTCACTGTTGATGAAAGGCAGTAACGTGCTAGTTCCCAGAGAAAGGTCCTTTAACTTGTTATTATTGGCTCAGGGAATGGAGCAAGGCTCCATGACTCACCCCTAAGATTCAACATACCGCACACGTAAACAAGGAAACGGGTGCATTGCATGAAATTAGATCTGCCTTGCCAATGTCAACTCCTACAAATGAGGACAAGAGTTATCATGCTGGAACCTCAGCCTGGAATGTGAAGACTGTTCTCATCAGTGCTTGACTTGGACTGAAATACATGTTTGTACTCATTTTGGGTGGTGGAACAGTTCATATTTAGGTGCTATCTCATTGATAGAAATCTGAATGCATTACCGGCGCATTGAAAAGTTGATGTAATACTTTCCTGTGAATATATTGTCTACTGCCAAAAGGACCAACAGCATGAACAACTGGTAAAGTACAGTAAAATGTCATTTTATTCAACCTTCTGGCTTGTAGAGGTTGTGCGAGGAAACTTTCCTTATTCAAACTCATTTCTGCCTGATGTAGAATTCTGTGCAATTCAATGTTGGGTTTCCAGGCAAAGCCCTGGTGAGCTCCTGCCCAAGTCAAGCACCGGTTGTCATGGTTACCCTGTTGACGTTCTGTTTTCCAGGATGCACCAGTTCCCAGCCATCAAACTCTGATAGATGACTAATTCATTAATTCATTAATTAGGCCATTCCACTGTCACAGACACAGACCTGCATGCCCCCTCTCTCACACAGCCTCTAACACTCTCTCTCATACACACACATACAAAATGGCCTGAAACTCATGACAAAACCTCATGTTCCTTCCAAGGGACAACATCCTTGACATGTCTACCATGTCAAGGTTTAGCCAACATATAGTGATACAAAATTAAATGATTGGCCATTAGGCTCAGGAGAGTATAAGAAAAAATTGGAAATAGCGAGATATTTGACTAACTTTTCATGCAAATATGCTGGTTTCTTCACTCCAGCTGGTTTCTGATTGGAGAAGTTGCAGGTGTTGCAATCGACTCCCCTTACTTTGCCCCAGTCTCCCCCCAGTGTGGGACGTCCCGATGGGCGGATTTCAGGAGGGTTTGACAAGTAAAACTCCCAGTGTCGATTCTCTCGTCAAGTGTTGTCGCGCGTGTTTATCACTTGGCTGGAGTATGAGCGGACCGAAGCTACAGGTAGGTCGACTGCATTGGTGTTTCCGGTGATATCATGCGCAGCGTCAGCGACGCACTCACAGCGCGTTTGGGGCTTGGTACGCGTGGATGGGGAGACGGGAGTAGGAATAGTTGTAATGCGCGCGCCATGTAAACATTTGATACGTTCCCATCGTTTTTTAATTGGACATTGAAGCGAAAACGTTTAATTTGATGATATAGCCTACTCCAGTATTTTGGATTTGAAAGAAAATGTGTTTTATAGGAAGCTATAGTATAGTACAGAATGTCACATTTTATTCGAAGGTATCTGTTTTACCGTTTAGAAATGAAAGCACTGTATCTAGTTCCTCATTTGAAGGTATCATATCATACGTATTTGGACAATTTCACTTAGTGTTTTATTAAAGTGATCAAAAGTTTAATATTTGGTCCCAAATAGAGCCCCACAGCGGTAAAGCTGCAATAGCGTACCACAGTATGAGTCATAATACCCATAAAGCATAGCGGTCAAACAGTGAAACGTTTCCAATCGTTTTTCCACCTTTCATTTTTTCCACGGGGGATTTTAGAAACACTTCAAATAAGGGCTGTGTGACTTATACAATTTTCTCCCTGGTCCCTAAAAGAAATAGACACATTTAAAAGTGTTAACTAGATGTGTTAACTAGAATTGGTGTTAACTAGAACCACTAATGGGGTGGCAGGTTGGTAGATCAAATCCCTGAGCTGACAAGGTAAACATCTGAACAAGGCAGTTCCCAGATAGGCGGTCATTGTAAATAGGAATTTGTTCTTAACTGACTTGCGAAGTAAAATAATGTGTTCATTCTATCACCCCTTTTCTGGTGAGCACTACTTTTATTTAGTCTTCTGGGGCAACAAGTTATGACAGAAGAGAGGCTGCTTATATCTAACTATAGTTGACAAACAATGGCCTCCCAAATGTCACAAATTATAAGCAGAAAGTTGTCTAAATTTGGGGTGAAAATAGCAAGTAGGCTATACGGTCCAGTACGGTGTATCAGCTAAATCAATGATTGTGGAATTATTATGGTGGATTAAACTGCTTGAGTAGTCTACTTTTTGAAGTGATTTGTTTGACAGTCAGATGAAAACATGATCACACAACACCCATGATACGAGAAACTGAGCCTGCGCAGACCGTAAAAACAGTAAACGGGATAAGATAGTTACATGCCGCTGTATCCCGTCTAAGTTCAGTATATACCATGCATCTTATCTGGGTTTCTCATAACCGGGTTACAAGCTTGTAAATGGGATATGATGTTTATATGTGCCGACTCAAAAACAAAATATGTGACTATCCCGAATAATAAAAGGATATTGGCATGTATGTAAACATGGTCTTTGACATTCTGATTGAATCTATTCCGTTTGTGTTGGAAAGAGTTAATACTGTGGGGGAAAAAAGATCCAATCTTTTTCTTTGGTGGTCTCTGGAGAAAGACATCTAGCAAGCTAGGGACATTTCCATCTAAAAGGACCCATGAGCAACAACATGTGAAGTTCATAGAAGCATGGTAAATTGGGTGTCAAATCAAAGCTATTAGTCTATAAAAACAATGTTTTAAATGAAGACATATACAAAATTAGGTGGAAACCCCTACAAAAAGGGTGGCTACTTTGAAGAATCTCAGATACAGCGGGGCAAAAAAGTATTTAGTCAGCCACCAATTGTGCAAGTTCTCCCACTTAAAAAGATGAGAGAGGCCTATAATATTTATCATAGGTACACTTCAACTATGACACACAAAATGAGGGAAAAAAATCCAGAAAATCACATTGTAGGATTTTTAATGAATTTATTTGCAAATTATGGTGGAAAATAAGTATTTGGTCAATAACAAAAGTTTATCTCAATACTTTGTTATATACCCTTTGTTGGCAATGACAGAGGTCAAATGTTTTCTGTAAGTCTTCACGAGGTTTTCACACACTGTTGATGGTATTTTGGCCCATTCCTCCATGCAGATCTACTCTAGAGCAGTGATGTTTTGGGGCTGTTGCTGGGCAACACGGACTTTCACCTCCCTCCAAAGATTTTCTATGGGGTTGAGATCTGGAGACTGGCTAGGCCACTCCAGGACCTTGAAATGCTTCTTACGAAGCCACTCCTTCATTGCCCGGGCGGTGTGTTTGAGATCATTGTCATGCTGAAAGACCCAGCCACGTTTTATCTTCAATGCCCTTGCTGATGGAAGGAGGTTTTCACTCAAAATCTCACGACACATGGCCCCATTCATTCTTTCCTTTACACGGATCAGTCGTCCTGGTCCCTTTGCAGAAAAACAGGCCCAATGCATGATGTTTCCACCCCCATGCTTCACAGTAGGTATGGTGTTCTTTGGCTGCAACTCAGCATTCTTTGTCCTCCAAAAACGACGAGTTGAGTTTTTACCAAAACGTTATATTTTGGTTTCGTCTGACCGTATGACATCCTCAGAATCTTCTTCTGGATCATCCAAATGCTCTCTAGCAAACTTCCAACGGGCCTGGACATGTACTGGCCTAAGCAGGGGGACACGTCTGGCACTGCAGGATTTGAGTCCCTGGCGGCGTAGGGTGTTACTGATTGTAAGCTTTGTTACTTTGGTCCCAGCTCTCTGCAGGTCATTCACTAGGTCCCCCCGTGTGGTTCTGGGATTTTTGCTCACCGTTCTTGTGATCATTTGACCCCACGGGGTGAGATCTTGTGTGGCACCCCAGATCGAGGGATTTTATATGTGATCTTTTATGTCTTCCATTTCCTAATAATTGCTCCCACAGTTGATTTCTTCAAACCAAGCTGCTTACCTATTGCAGATTCAGTCTTCCCAGCCTGGTGCAGGTCTACAATTTTGTTCCTGGTGTCCTTTGACAACTATTTGGTCTTGGCCATATTGGAGTTTGGAGTGTGACTGTTTGAGGTTGTGGACAGGTGTCTTTTATACTGATAACAAGTTCAAACAGGTGCCATTAATACAGGTAACGATTGGAGGACAAAGGAGCCTCTTAAAGAAGAAGTTACAGGTCTGTGAGAGCCAGAAATCTTGCTTGTTTGTAGGTGACCAAATACTTATTTTCCACCATAATTTGCAAATAAGTAAATTAAAAATCCTACAATGTGAATTTCTGCATTTTCTTTTCTCATTTTGTCTGTCATAGTTGAATTGTACCTATGATGAAAATTACAGGCCTCTCATCTTTTTAAGTGGGAGAACTTGCACAATTGGTGGCTGACTAAATACTTTTTTGCCCCACTGTATATACAGTCGAAGTTGGAAGTTTACATACACTTAGGTTGGAGTTCTTGTTAACAAACTATAGTTTTGGCAAGTCGGGTTAGCACATCTATTTTGTGCATGACACAAGTACTTTTTCCAACAATTGTTTACAGACAGATTATTTAACTTATAATTCACTGTATCACAATTCCAGTGGGTCAGAAGTATACACACACTAAGTTGACTGTGCCTTTAAACAGCTTGGAAAATTCCAGAAAATTATGTCATGGCTTTAGGAGCTTCTGATAGGCTAATTGAGGGCATTTGAGTCATTTGGAGGTATACCTGTGGATGTATTTCAAGGCCTACCTTCAAACTCAGTGCCTCTTTGCTTGACATCATGGGAAAATCAAAAGAAATCAGCCAAGACCTCAGGACAAAATTGTAGACCTCCACAAGTCTGGTTCATCCTTGGGAAAAATGTCCAAACGCCTGAAGGTACCACGTTCATCAGTACAAACAATTGTACGCAAGAATAAACACCATGGGACCACACAGCCATCATACCGCTCAGGAAGGAAACACGTTCTGTCTCCTAGAGATGAACGTACTTTGGTGCGAGAAGTGCAAATCAATCCCAGAACAGCAGCAAAGGACCTTGTGAAGATGCTTGAGGAAACGGGTACAAAAGTATCTTTATCCACAGTCAAATGAGTCCTATTTTGACATAACCTGAAAGGCTGCTCAGCAAGGAAGAAGCTACTGCTCCAAAACTGCCATAAGAAAGCCAGACTACAGTTTGCAACTGCACATGGGGACAAAGATCATACTTTTGGAAGAAATGTACTCTGGTCTGATGAAACAAAAATAAAACTGTTTGGCCATCATGACCATCGTTATGTTTGGAGGGAAAAGGGGGAGGCTTGCAAGCCGAAGAACACCATCCCAACCGTGAAGCGCCGGGGTGACAGCATCATGTTGTGGGGGTGCTTTGCTGCAGGAGGTACTGGTGCACTTCACAAAGTAGATGGCATCATGAGGGAGGAAAACTATGTGGATATATTAAAGCAACATCTCAAGACATCAGTCAGGAAGTTAAAGCTTGGGTCTTCCAAATGGACAATGACCCAAGCATACTTCCAAAGTTGTGGCAAAATCGCTTGAGGACAACAAAGTAAAGGTATTGGAGTGGCCATCACAAAGCCCTGACCTCAGTCCCATAGAAAATGTGTGGGCAGAACTGAAGACGTGTGTGTGTGAGCAAGGAGGCCTACAAAACCTGACACCAGCTCTGTCAGGAGGAATGGTCCAAAATTCACCCAACTTATTGTTGGAAGCTTGTGGAAGGCTACCTGAAACATTTGATCAAAGTTAAACAATTTAAAGGCAATGCTACCAAATATTAATTGAGTGTATGTAAACTTCTGACCCACTGGGAATGTGATGAAATAAATTAAAGCTGAAATAAATCATTCTCTCTACTATTATTCTGACATTTCACATTCTTAAAATAAAGTGGTGATCCTAACTGGCATAAAACAGGGAATTTTTACTAGGATTAAAGGAGTTGTGAAAAATTGAGTTTAAATGCATTTGCCTAAGGTGAATGTAAACTTCCGACTTCAACTGTATATATATATTTATATCTATATCACATCGTTGCCAAAAGTTTTGAGAATGACACAAATATTAATTTCCACAAAGTTTGCTGTTTCAGTGCCTTTAGATATTTTTGTCAGATGTTACTGTGGAATACTGAAGTATAATTAAAAGCATTTCATAAGTGTCAACGGCTTTTATTGACAATTACATGAAGTTGATGCAGAGTCAATATTTGCAGTGTTGACCCTTCTTTTTCAAGACCTCTGCAATCCGCCCTGGCATGCTGTCAATTAACTTCTGGGCCACATCCTGACTGATGGCAGCCCTTTCTTGCATAATCAATGCTTGAAGTTTGTCAGAATTTGCGGGGTTTTGTTTGTCCACCTGCCTCTTGAGGATTGACCACAAGTTCTCAATGGGATTAAGGTCTGGGGAGATTCCTGGCCATGGACCCACAATATCGATGTTTTGTTCCCCGAGCCACTTAGTTATCACTTTTGCCTTATGGCAAAGTGATCCATCATGCTGTAAAAGGCATTGTTCGTCACCAAACTGTTCCTAGGTGGTTGGGAGAAGTTGCTCTCAAGGATGTGTTGGTACCATTCTTTATTCATGGCTGTGTTCTTTGGCAGAATTGTGAGTGAGCCCACTCCCTTGGCTGATAAGCAACCCCACACATGAATGGTCTCAGGATGCTTTACTGTTGACATGACACAGGACTGATGGTAGCGCTCACCTTGTCTTCTCCGGACAAGCTTTTTTCCGGATGCCCCAAACAATCGGGAAAGTGGATTCATCAGAGAAAATGACTTTACCCCAGTCCTCAGCAGTCCAATCCCTGTACCTTTTTCAGAATATCAGTCTGTCCCTGATGTTTTTCCTGGAGAGAAGTGGCTTCTTTACTGCCCTTCTTGACACCAGGCCACCCTCCAAAAGTCTTCGCCTTCCTGTGCGTGCAGATGCACTCACACCTGCCTGCTGCCATTCCTTAGCAAGCTCTGTACTGTTGGTGCCCCGATCCCGCAACTGAATCAACTTTAGGAGACGGTCCTGGCTCTTGCTGGACTTTTTAGGGCGCCCTGAAGCCTTCACAACATTTGAACCGCTCTCCTTGAAGTTCTTGATGATCCGATAAATGGTTGATTTAGGTGCAATCTTACTGGCAGCAATATCCTTGCCTGTGAAGCCCTTTTTATGCAAAGCAATGATGACGGCACGTGTTTCCTTGCAGGTAACAATGGTTGACAGAGGAAGAACAATGATTCCAAGCACCACCCTCCTTTTGAAGCTTCCAGTCAGTTCTTCAAACTCAATCAGCATGACCGAGTGATCTCCAGCCTTGTCCTCGTCAACACTCACACCTGTGTTAACGAGATAATCACTGGCATGATGTCAGCTGGTCCTTTTTTGGCAGGGCTGAAATGCGGTGGAAATGTGTTTTGGGGGATTCAGTTCATTTGCATGGCAAAGAGGGACGTTGCAATGAATTGCAATTCATCTGATCACTCTTCATAACATTCTGGAGTATATGCAAATTGCCGTCATACAGACTGAGGCAGCAGACTTTGTGAAAAGTCATATTTGTGCCATTCTCAAAACTTTTTACCACGACTGTACATATATATATTTTCCATATATATATATATTGGACAAAAATATAAACACAACACACATTTTATTTTTTTATTTCACCTTTATTTAACCAGGTAGGCTAGTTGAGAACAAGTTCTCATTTGCAACTGCGACCTGGCCAAGATAAAGCATAGCAGTGTGAGCAGACAACAAAGAGTTACACATGGAGTAAACAATTAACAAGTCAATAACACAGTAGAAACCAAAGGGGGAGTCTATATACAATGTGTGCAAAAGGCATGAGGAGGTAGGCAAATAATTACAATTTTGCAGATTAACACTGGAGTGATGAATGATCAGATGGTCATGTACAGGTAGAGATATTGGTGTGCAAAAGAGCAGAAAAGTAAATAAATAAAAACAGTATGGGGATGAGGTAGGTGAAAAAGGGTGGGCTATTTACCAATAGACTATGTACAGCTGCAGCGATCGGTTAGCTGCTCAGATAGCTGATGTTTGAAGTTGGTGAGGGAGATAAAAGTCTCCAACTTCAGCGATTTTTGCAATTCGTTCCAGTCACAGGCAGCAGAGTACTGGAACGAAAGGCGGCCAAATGAGGTGTTGGCTTTAGGGATGATCAGTGAGATACACCTGCTGGAGCGCGTGCTACGGATGGGTGTTGCCATCGTGACCAGTGAGCTGAGATAAGGCGGAGCTTTACCTAGCATGGACTTGTAGATGACCTGGAGCCAGTGGGTCTGGCGACGAATATATAGCGAGGGCCAGCCGACTAGAGCATACAAGTCGCAGTGGTGGGTGGTATAAGGTGCTTTAGTGACGAAACGGATGGCACTGTGATAGACTGCATCCAGTTTGCTGAGTAGAGTGTTGGAAACCATTTTGTAGATGACATCGCCGAAGTCGAGGATCGGTAGGATAGTCAGTTTTACTAGGGTAAGCTTGGCGGCGTGAGTGAAGGAGGCTTTGTTGCGGAATAGAAAGCCGACTCTTGATTTGGTTTTCGATTGGAGATGTTTGATATGAGTCTGGAAGGAGAGTTTGCAGTCTAGCCAGACACCTAGGTACTTATAGACGTCCACATATTCTAGGTCGGAACCATCCAAAAGAACCATCCAAAAGTGTTGGTCCCATGGAAAAAGCTGAAAAAAAACGATCCCAGAAGTTTTCCATATGCTGAAAATTCTTATTTCTCTTGAATTTTGTGCACAAATTTGTTTACATCACTGTTAGTGCACATTTCTCCTTTGCCAAAATAATTAATTTAATTAATTTAATTAATTAAAGTTAATCTTAAGTGAATCATTGTTTATTGTCAGCGCGCTGGAGAGGTTCCAACCAACTAATCCCGGAGCAGACCCAGCAGTTGTCTTATATATATATATATACACAGACAAGTTATATTTGCATGATTTGGCATAATTAATGAATCATTACCATTTTGTTTCATTCATGTGACCAACCAATACTGTTTCATAACATGTGACAGACCAACACCGCGAGGCTTCTCCTCTCTAAGTTGAGATCTTGAAACTGAGATATCTTTTGTTTGTTCTCAAAACAAGGTCTGTGCGTACTGCCAAATTGCATCTACTGAAAAGAGGAGGATTTATTCAGTCAACCACTTGCATGAACACAGAAATTGGTTTATAGAACAACACATGAAAAGAACACAGAAATGAGTTATAAGAAATGCACAAACATGAAAATTCCCATTACAATAGGCTATCTGTTTTACCGTTTAGAAATGAATGCACTTTATGTAAATCTTTGTGGGGCAAACAAAAGCAGAAATGTGGGATGCATGCCAGCAAAGCCACTACACAACACAACACTAATCAATACAATAATTGCACTAATGGTGAAAAAGTGTGCCCACAAACTGTTAGGGCCTACATGAAGCTGTCCCAACAGCAGAGTCCCAACAGCAGTCCCAACACCTTACCACTGCTATACCTGGCTATCAGCGGAGCCTTGTCTGGCAGCTAAACAGTTCATTCAGCCTCATTTACTGCCTTTTAAAAAATATAGCCGATATGGCTGACTTGCTTAAACAAATGGGGTTTCTACTGGAAATTGAGATGTACCAACTATGGCATAAGGGAATGACAAGCGGATAAGAGGCAATCCGTAATTTCAATTAAGACATTAATGAGCGAGCTAGGATGGACATAGTCAGTATAACTATTTGGTCAGCACTTTTGAAATGTACGGTGACAGAATTCAGAACATGGGCCATTCTTATAGCGTTCTCCCTGTATACCAAGTCAGAACCGTAGGATAAATAAAGGGAGCATATAAGCAGACAATGAAAGCTCTTACAATATTTGATGATTACATTTCTCTAAAACAGGTTTATAGGCTACTCGTACACCATCAAGTCAGAACAGAAGGCAAAATTAAGAGGAGAAAATAGACCAAATTATTAGCGTGAGGCACACGGGCTACTAACAGCTTAATACACAACATACAGTACCAGTCTAAAGTTTGGACACACTTACTCATTCAATGGTTGTTATTGTCTTTATTGTTATTGTTATTGTCTTTATTTTTACTATAATAGTGAAGACATCAAAACTATGAAATAACACATATGAAATCATGTAGTAACCAAAAAAGTGTTAAACAAATCAAAATATATTTTAGATTTTAGATACTTCAAAGTAGCCACCCTTTGTTTTCATGACAGCTTTGTACACTCTTGGCATTCTCTCAACCAGCTTCATGAGGTAGTCACTTGGAATGGATTTCAATTAACAGGTGTGCCTTGTTAAAAGTTAATTTGTGGAAGTTATTTCCTTCTTAATAGGTGGTAGGTGTGTCCTTGACTGGTACTGTACACATAGTTTTACTTTCTTAGCTACAATATATCTTTGCCTTGCATATTACATCATTTATGCAGCAGCATACAAGACCATTTTGGACTCACCTTGTCGTGCTCTACTCACTTGAACAGGAGAGTGGTGCGGCGGTCCTTTGTGGGCAAATTTAGTCATCCAACTTTGTCATCAAAGTCTGGCATTCTTTGGATTTATGGTGCTTTCAAGACAACTGGGAGCTCTGGAAAAAAACAAGGTCGAATCATGATGACATCAGTGATCTTCAGGTCGTAGCTCTAGAAAGACAAGTTGTTTTGAGTTGTTTTGAGCGTGGTACAAATCAGCATAGCCAATGTTGAAAGTTTATCATTATGATTATGCTTGGAAAAGAGACCCTTAATCCCAGACTTGGGACCACACAGCCACTCCACGGAATAGCAGGCTAGGGACTGCTTTGCAATGCTTGTAGTTAGCCAAATATTCCTTCCAATCCACTCATTGTTGAATTTGCGATTTCCAACTTGTTGTGTAATGTTTATGTCCAATGGCCGATGACCCCCGATACGTTTTATCTAAAATTTCTCTTAATTATTTTTGTCTTCATATGACAAGGATTAAAAAGGATTTGCCAGTAGATTGTCAACTTGATTCATGATGATGATGACTGCTAACTAAGAATTTGAAAGTAGTCCAATCAAAGCTACAGTAGATGTGATTTGACGTAATTTTATCTGTGGCCAATGACCTTGAGTCTTCTTGGATGGGCACTTCTAATGTAACTTTATGGCAGCACGCAATGGGATTGAATTTTCGAGCTCTACCCTTAAACTTGGCGGTGACGTAGTGTCCCCATAAGTGACAAAACACTGAGCCAATCACGGCGCAGCTAGGAGAACATTACCAATCCCTCCGTATTGCTGACCCATCACCACAGAAAGCACTGAGCCAGGCTGAAACACCTGCATTTTGGAGCTTATTTACTCCAGAAAGAGACCATGTTTGTATGCGGTTTTATTAACTCCATTTTTTTTCAACATTGTTTGCAAACTGATATGTGATGTGTATTAATGCCGAAATAAAGTGCAAAACAGGCAAGCCAAAAGTACTTTGTATTTTTCTCCGCTCATACAGGAGTAATATAGACCTAGTGCACTAATTTGGTGGGGATTTGTTATTTATTTATTTATTTATTTCAGAGCAACACCTCAGCACCCCTACTTCCCGTTGCTATGCTTATCTGACAGGGGAGGTGCTAGCGGATAGAAACTGTGTGCCTCCCAAAACTATCTCCTTTAGCCTGAAGTGTAGGTCTACCCTTGTGCACTAGCCTACATCCCACAAATCGAGAAGCATTGGTGAATCGGAGGCATGGGATAGTGGGAGTTTCCACCATATTTCTTATACCAGTCATTTCCTTTCAAATCAGAGAAGTGAAGGGAACAAGTGCACACATTGGGAGGATGGAGTTAATTGGAACATAGCCCCTAGTTAGCGAGTCCACAAGGCTACTGCAGCGCTTTCTGTAATCCACAGGATGGAGAGTGAAAGCTATTGGAGTCAGTTAAAGGTGCAATGCAGCTGTTTTTATCTCAATATCAAATTATTTCTGGATATACACTGTAATTGTAAAATGGTCAAAAGTTAACAAAAATAGCTTCTTAGCTAAGAGCAATTTCTCAAGCTAGAAGTGGGAAACTGAAAACCATTGCTGTTATTGGCAGAGCGGTTTGGATTTTTTAGCACGATGTTCCAAATGCCTTTATCGTAAGAATATATTTTTTTAATTTGCGTTTTTTTTTGTTCTTCGTCTTGTCTCTTTTGCTCCTTCTGTACTGTGTGCACCTTCCCACTCCACAGACACCAAGCCCCTCCCCCTTCTGTACTGTGTGCACCTTCCCACTCCACAGACACCAAGCCCCTCCTCCTTCTGTACTGTGTGCACCTTCCCACTCCACAGTCACCAAGCCCCTCCTCCTTCTGTACTGTGTGCACCTTCCCACTCCACAGACACCAAGCCCCTCCCCCTTCTGTACTGTGTGCACCTTCCCACTCCACAGACACCAAGCCCCTCCTCCTTCTGTGCTGTGTGCACTGTGTACCTTCCCACTCCACAGACACCAAGCCCCTCCTCCTTCTGTGCTGTGTGCACTGTGTACCTTCCCACTCCACAGACACCAAGCCCCTCCTCCTTCTGTGCTGTGTGCACCTTCCCACTCCACAGACACCAAGCCCCTCCTCCTTCTGTGCTGTGTGCACTGTGTACCTTCCCACTCCACAGACACCAAGCCCCTCCTCCTTCTGTGCTGTGTGCACTGTGTACCTTCCCACTCCACACACACAAACAAAGCCCCTCCCCCTGCCAGTCACACCAACAACAGTGAAAGATAGCCTCTTCCTCTCTGACAACAAGCAGTTGGAACTCGCTATTTGCATTTAAGGTTTGGTCCTACAGAATCGGTCATATGGTAGGTGTGACAATATTTAGACAATATTTTACTGTAATAGATGAGAGCACAACCTTTCTAGAAATACCCTTTTTATAGATCTCAACTCCAAAAATGTAGAACAGAGCAGACCCTACAAAAACAAGAGTATCAATGAACATGATTGTGGAAGATTAAGGCTAAGTTTCTGTCGCGCGCGCGGCACTGAGGTACCGCTAGCAGCATTTTCGCCACAGACTGTCATGTGCCAGATGTATAGTCTGTGATTTAGAAATATGCAATGAGCATACAAAGACTAATTTATGTCAGGAATTGGCAACTTGTTCTCATTCTGTAAAATAAGCATCTTGATGATCATTACTCAGGTGCACCTTGGGAAAATTAAAGGCCACTCTAAAATGTGCAGTTTTGTCACAGAACACAGTGCCACAGATTCAAGATTCGAGGGAGCGTGCAACTGACATGCTGACTGCAGGAATGTCCACCAGAGCTGTTGCCAGAGAATTTAATGTTCATTTCTCTACAATAAGCCACCTCCAAAGTCACTTCAGAGAATTTGGCAGTATGTCCAATCGGCCACATAACCATAGACCATGTGTATGGCTTCGTGTGGGTGAGTGGTTTGCTGATGTCAACGTTGTGAAAGCAGTGCCCCATGGTGGCAGTGGGGCTATGGTATGGGCAGGCATAAGCTACAGACAATGAACACAATTGCATTTTATCGATGGCAATTTAAATCGACAGAGAAACCGTGACGAGATCCTGAGGCCCATTGGCGCGCAATTCATCTGCTACTATCTCTTCATGTTTCAGCACGATAATGCACGGCCCCATGTCACAAATATCTGTACACAGTTCCTGGAAGCTGAAAACTTCTTCCATGACCTGCATACTCACCAGACATGTCACCCATTGAGCATGTTTGGGATGCTCTGGATCAACGTGTACGACAGCGTGTTCCAGTTCCAGCCAATATACAGCAAATTCTCACAGCCATTGAAGAGGAGTGGGACAACATTCCACAGGCCACAATCAACAGCCTGATCAACTCTATGTGAAGGAGATGTGTTGCTCTACAATTGGAAATGGGTGGTCACACCAGATACTGACTGTTTGTCTGATCCACGCACCCTAGCCTTTTTTTCTAAGGTATCTGTGACCAACAGATGCATATCTGTATTCCCTGTCATGTGAAATTCATAGAATCAGGCCTAATGAATTGATTTAAATTGACTGATTTCCTTATATGAAATGTAACTCAGTAAAATCTTTTAAATTGTTGCATGTGGCATTTTTATATTTTTATTCAGAATAGATCCAAGTAGACTTTATATTTAAAGATGAGCTGGCTACTCACTAGCACTTTGGCTTGAGAGATTGTTTGAGAGCTGTGTTCATTTTCTAAACGCCTGCTACAAGAAGTTGGTCATTGTTTTGAGCCGATCTGCGTTGTGCATCGTTCTGGTTAAATTGTTGTCAAACATTGCATTTTCATAGACAGTTTTGAAAGCCAGATCAGTGATTAATTTTAAAAAGCAGGTTAAAACTATTTCGATAATTAAACATTTTTACCTTATGGTTGTGGAATGCTTATAGTCTATATAACAATATAACAATATATAATTTTACATTCAGTGTATTGACCTTTTTTTTATCGTGCAACAAAGCTTACTTAGAGAAAACGTTGAAACAACATCTATATATTGTGAATTGCCCGTGTAAAAATGTTTGATGATTGTCAGGCCATATCGCCCAGTCCTATTTGGAACTCTTTCTTATTGGTCTATTAAGTAATTGATCACCTGGTGATGTCACCAGGCAGGCCAAAACTCCATCCCACAAAACAGGCTGAAATTTCAGGTCTTTTCAAGCAGCTCTTACACTAAAAGAGCATTATCATAATTTTCACAATTTCACATTATTATTCCAACCTCATCATGTGGACACTGTGGATACACTGCTCAAAAATTAAAGGGAACACTTAAACAACACAATGTAACTCTAAGTCAATCACACTTCTGTGAAATCAAACTGTCCACTTAGGAAGGAACATTGACAATAAATTTCACATGCTGTTGTGCAAATGGAACAGACAACAGGTGGAAATTATAGGCAATTAGCAAGACACCCCCAATAAAGGAGTGGTTCTGCAGGTGGTGGCCACAGACCACTTCTCAGTTCCTATGCTTCCCGGCTGATGTTTTGGTCACTTTTGAATGCTGGCGGTGCTTTCACTCTAGTGGTAGCATGAGACGGAGTCTACAACCCACACAAGTGGCTCAGGTAGTGCAGCTCATCCAGGATGGCACATCAATGCGAGCTGTGGCAAGAAGGTTTGCTGTGTCTGTCAGCGTAGTGTCCAGAGCATGGAGGCGCTACCAGGAGACAGGACAGTACATCAGGAGATGTGGAGGAGGCCGTAGGAGGGCAACAACCCAGCAGCAGGACCGCTACCTCCACCTTTGTGCAAGGAGGAACAGGAAGAGCCCTGCAAAATGACCTCCAGCAGGCCACAAATGTGCATGTGTCTGCTCAAACGGTCAGAAACAGACTCCATCAGGGTGGTATGAGGGCCCAAAGTCCACAGGTGGGGGTTGAGCTTACAGCCCAACACTGTGCAGGATGTTTGGCATTTGCCAGAGAACACCAAGATTGGCAAATTCACCACTGGCGCCCTGTGCTCTTCACAGATGAAAGCAGGTTCACACTGAGCACATGTGACAGACGTGACAGAGTCTGGAGACGCTGTGGAGAACGTTCGGCTGCCTGCAACATCCTCCAGCATGACCGGTTTGGCGGTGGGTCAGTCATGGTGTGGGGTGGCATTTCTTTGGGGGGCCGCACAGCCCTCCATGTGCTCGCCAGAGGTAGCCTGACTGCCATTAGGTACCGAGATGAGATCCTCAGACACCTTGTGAGACCATATGCTGGTGCGGTTGGCCCTGGGTTCCTCCTAATGCAAGACAATGCTAGACCTCATGTGGCTGGAGTGTGTCAGCAGTTCCTGCAAGAGGAAGGCATTGATGCTATGGACTGGCCTGCCCGTTCCCCAGACCTGAATCGAATTGAGCACATCTGGGACATCATGTCTCGCTCCATCCACCAACGCCACATTGCACCACAGACTGTCCAGGAGTTGGCGGATGCTTTAGTCCAGGTCTGGGAGGAGATCCCTCAGGAGACCATCCACCACCTCATCAGGAGCATGCCCAGGCATTGTAGGGAGGTCATACAGGCACGTGGAGGCCACACACACTACTGAGCCTAATTTTGACTTGTTTTAAGGACATTACATCAAAGTTGGATCAACCTTTAGTGTGGTTTTCCACTTTAATTTTGAGTGTGACTCCAAATCCAGACCTCCATGGGTTGATAAATTTGATTTCCATTGATAATTTTTGTGTGGTTTTGTTGTCAGCACATTCAACTATGTAAAGAAAAAGGTATTTAATAAGACTATTTCATTCATTCAGATCTAGGATGTGTTATTTTAGTGTTCCCTTTATTTTTTGGAGCAGGGTATATATAAAACACACACACACACACACACACACACACACACACACACATATATATATATAACACAGGATATTACCTTTTTTGACTGCACTGGGCCTTTAAAGGTCATATCTTGCTGTCCGCCAGCCATGCAGGGAGATTGATAGAGAAACAAGGCTGGGGAATTTTAGGCTTGTAGCTAAGAATGTACAGAAGGGGTTTCAGTGAGAAACACTACAACTTATGACAACTGTTGTAAATGTGGTGGGAGTGGCATCTTTTTGGGAATATGAATATGAATAATTTTGCACGCCCAATTTTTCAGTTTTTTATTTGTTAAAAAAGTTTGAATTATCCAATAAATGTCGTTCCACTTCATGATTGTGTCCCACTTGTTGATGATTCTTCACAAAAAAATACAGTTTTATATCTTAATGTTTGAAGCCTGAAATGTGGCAAAAGGTCGCAAAGTTCAAGGGGGCCGAATACTTTCGCAAGGCACTGTATATTGGCCATATGGATAAGAGCTTCTGCTAAATGACTCAAATGTAAATGATTTACATATTTTCAGTAAAAACTTTATTTTGATTAATTTATTCATACTATTTCATCCTTCCACAAGATATAGTCCTGACCCAAATCTAGGGTTACTGCCCAAGCCGGCTCGTTGTTCGTTCTATTGGTTCGGTTGCCAGAGACATGACCCAGTTGTTGTCAATTTAATCTGTATCTATGGACACAATCCAATTGTTCATTCTAAATGCTCTATTGCCAGACTGGCTGGCAACATTCTTATCCTTTGCTGACTAGCTAGCCAACTATGGCTAACTTACAGTCATGTCTAACAGTGCAGCCAGAATAACAACAAAGTTGCTGCATTTGCGTTTGTTTAAGTTGTTTTCTAATGGTATTTATTTGGATACATCCATAACAAAGAGCTAATGATGTGAGATTTCAACTGGCATAGAAAACGTGCTCTCTTGTCAGGACAGTGTTGTTCAGAGGAGCTAGCCAACAACACAGCTAACACAATAACTTCAAACTGAAGCTGGAAACAAAGGTGTTGTCATGAGGTTGGCCTGGGGGTAGGTTTATGACAGTCATAAATACCTCTTCCCCACGTTTTCCTCTCTCTACCCTACTGATGTTACATTTGCAAAACCCTTGGTTAACATAGAGATTCTGGGAACATCAGAAGGTGGGGGGAAATTAACTATATTCTGGTAGTCTGACCAATTGAACATATGCGGTGGCACTTAATGAATATGATGTCAGTTCGGTTGTCATCTGAGACATTCTCATCAATGATAAGGTGACAAACTCTACAGTGGAAAGTCTATACATCAGAGTTATCAGATTCACATGGAATTGTTGTTCAATTTAAATGTTTGAATATGATATTATTTGTGATGGGATGAAATGTGATTTTAGCTTCTAAAATGTGAGATTTGGGTTTTCATAAGGTTAGGGCTATGCTCAATCAGTGGCCCGCCCGTGTGAAGGGACATGGGCTATAAAACTTTTCAAATACGCCCTCCTCTCCCTTCCTTTATAAAGCCTTGAACGAAGCCAACATCAGCGTGAGCTTTGGTTGCGAATGGTATGAACTTTGAACTCTTATTCACAACAGAAGTGATACCTCCTAGCCGTTGAGTTAGCAGTGTGCAGATGCAAACGCAGGTTTGGAAGGAACAGACAGAGTATCCCGTCTATCACACAACGACGTTACTACAACGTATCCAATTGACAACCAGAGACATTCTTCAAAGGACTCGGTTGGGCAACATGGCCTTCCATCTACAACCAACCTACCGAAGCACAGCTCAGAGTAAAAATTTATTGCATTTTCCTTTTCCAAATGGGCGGTAATTTAGAATGCATAAGATACTGTATTTATGATAGCACAGCTTCACCCTTTGTTCCTCATTCTTCCCGCTCTTTCACTCAAACCCAGCCCCTTTTCTTTTGTGTAACCAGCTGTCATATCTGTTCCGCCCGCTAGGGACGTTTTCCTTTATGACGGAATTTGTAATCAAGTTGATTAATTATCTGTATGTGTAATTCTGTGTGATTAGTTAGGTATTTAGTAAATAAATATTTAAACCCTATTTTGTATTGCTGATTCAACTTGTTAGCCAGGGTTCTTGCAGATAACCAAGAATTTACAACTTTCAGATGAGACTGAATTAAGATGATTAATATTGACTGCTATTGATGTAAAATATTATTAGGTCTTTAAGAGTTTATTCGGAAGATAACAGCTCTATAAATATTATTTCGTGGCGCCCTGACTCTCTAGTTAATTACATTTACATGATTAGCTCAATCAGGTAATATTATTTACGGAGAAATTATTTTATAGAATAGCACGTAATTTTTTTATAATTCAGAAAACATGAATTCATAAAACATGCGACCATCTGTCTGTAGTTCCACAGTAGGCTAGGCTACTGCCAGACCAGAGATCCCTTGTAAAAAAAAAAAACTCAATGGCACTCACCTGGATCGGTAAAGTATGAATAGGTCAAGACAAAAACGTCTTATTTTAACTGGTGTGAATAATGCTACAAGACTGATTTTTGTACACCTTTCTGTCTGTCTCTCTCTGTATGTCTCTCTCTCTCTCTCTCTCTCTCTCTCTCTCTCTCTCTGTATGTCTCTCTCTCTCTCTCTCTCTCTCTGTATGTCTCTCTCTCACACCCACACACACACACACACACAGCATCTTCTTGGCACCTCTGTCTTTTCTCTCATGCTGCTACCTCTGGTGTTGTCTTGTGACAGCAACCGGACTATGAGAGAGATCGCTGAGGACTACGAGTCTGTCATCTCCCTGCTCCTTCAGAACTTTGTAAGTAACATGATGGACAATGAGTTTTCATTTTGCCATTGAGATAAATAGAGTTTATGGATTTTAAACTGTGATCTCTTCTCTCACTCCTAGGAGAACAACATCACTGAATCATTAAAAGTGTCTCATAAAAGCTGCACAGGTGAAATGCCTGAATGTGAGAAGGATAATGTGAGTATTTACAATATTCTGAACAATCCACCTTTTCTTCGAAAAATCTACTCTTGACTTCCTTCCATCTAAATCATTGCTCTGGTCACATTGTTTTTGTAGGAAAGACAGTTTATTTACAACATGATGTGTAGCCATACCAGACTCATTAGGCTCTTTAAGCTAGAGAGGCTCAAGAGAGAAATCCTGTGCTCACTGGGCCGCTACTGTCCTAGAAAACAGGTGAGATCCATTCATTAGTAGAACTAACGTTACCAACTATTAAACCAACTACACTTACAGAATGTCTTTCTTATGCATGTTGAGATTCTCTCCTTTACATCTAATCACTGTATTATTCCTGACCATAGATATTGATTGACCATATTATTATTGTGTTGTCAATGGTCTGGTTTCTCAACGTCCAGAGGAGTTCACAAGGACAGCACACAACCCATCGGCATCAGAGGAGAAAGAAGAAGAAGCCAGGAGGGGAAACGGAGGAGAACAGAGGGACCACGGGGGGAGGGGAGAGGTTGAACAGTTGGAAACAGCAGGGACGAGAGAGAAAGGAGAGAAGCAGGAGCACAGAGGCCATGAAAAGTAGGCGGAGACAGTGTGGACTGAAGGTGTTTGTGGACAGCCTGAAGGAATGCTACATGTCTCTGGCTGAAAGACATGGAGACCTGAAGTGAGAGGAGAGATGCGGCCGAGCTAACCCCACCAAGCATTTATTTACCACTTTCTTGCAGGTATACCCCTTTATACATATCAGTGGGTAACTGGCAAAATCCGAGGGGTGGAGAGTGTTTTTAAACCATGGGGGCTGTTTGCATTTCAAATTAGGGAGGAGTTAAACAATTAAGTGTTAATTCATTTACCTGCAAAAAAGGCAAAGAGAAACATTCACACAGATTCCTGTCTTTTGTTTACAGGCTCTGTGAAAATGCAGGAACCATGACTAGGTGTTTAGGTGTTTTTTATTTTCCATGCTTTCTACACCTTTCATAAGCTAGGTTTCCATTCAACTGGAGACAGACGTGAATAGTCTAAAATACACGTAACAAAATATGCACATTTTCCCACCTGACATGTTTCCATCAAATTGACTTGTTGCTGATAAAAGGCTGTGGATGGAAGGCGCATAAAAATTACTTTTGTAGTTAAATTACCATGTACAGAATAAAACATACAAGTTAAATGGGTTTCGATTGCATTTTCAACTCTACTGATGGTTTTGTCACTAAACATGTTCAGTTATATAACGAATGTACCCACTCAGGTATTGGCATGTACGCTCTATCGCAGATACAGTGTCTACATGATGAGATTCTTATTGACAAAAGAGCATTTTTGTTTGTCAAACGGCATCCAAGCATTGATCATCATGTCACCAGAATAAGACCCTCAATATTTATTGGAAAAGAGCATGAATCTCATCACCTTACACTTTCACAACCCTGTAAAGTTCATCATAACTTATTTCATCTGTAGCCTAATAAACAACATGCTTTTTTTAGTCGTAGGAGGAGGACCAAACACCATGTCATCACGTGACTCCAAGTTTACTTCCCTATGATGGTTATTATATCAATATTTGCACATAAGAGTTTCCACTACCATTTCTCACATAATTAATTTGACAAACAACGATCCCATCTTGTCTAGAGTATTTTGTTTTGTTGACATTTGGAAAGTTTACCGACAAATTAGCTGTTTCCATCAAGCCTGTCTTGACATTTTTTATCCGACATGTGCTTTACTCGCATAAAAATGTTACCTGGTTAGAAAAACTAAAAGTGGTATAAGAATGCAGGCATGGTAAATTAGTGGGATTTTGGTATGTGTATGAAAGGGATATTACTGTAAAATGTATACAGTTACTGTAAAAAGAAAGTGTATAGTAAACGTCCTGTAAGGTAGTATAGTCTGTATACAGTTACTGTAAAAAGAAAGTGTATAGTAAACGTCCTGTAAGGTAGTATAGTCTGTATACAGTTACTGTAAAAAGAAAGTGTATAGTAAACGTCCTGTAAGGTAGTATAGTCTGTATACAGTTACTGTAAAAAGAAAGTGTATAGTAAACGTCCTGTAAGGTAGTATAGTCTGTATACAGTTACTGTAAAAAGAAAGTGTATAGTAAACGTCCTGTAAGGTAGTATAGTCTGTATACAGTTACTGTAAAAAGAAAGTGTATAGTAAACGTCCTGTAAGGTAGTATAGTCTGTATACAGTTACTGTAAAAAGAAAGTGTATAGTAAACGTCCTGTAAGGTAGTATAGTCTGTATACAGTTACTGTAAAAAGAAAGTGTATAGTAAACGTCCTGTAAGGTAGTATAGTCTGTATACAGTTACTGTAAAAAGAAAGTGTATAGTAAACGTCCTGTAAGGTAGTATAGTCTGTATACAGTTACTGTAAAAAGAAAGTGTATAGTAAACGTCCTGTAAGGTAGTATAGTCTGTATACAGTTATTGTAAAAAGAAAGTGTATAGTAAACGTCCTGTAAGGTAGTATAGTCTGTATACAGTTACTGTAAAAAGAAAGTGTATAGTAAACGTCCTGTAAGGTAGTATAGTCTGTATAGAGTTACTGTAAAAAGAAAGTGTATAGTAAACGTCCTGTAAGGTAGTATAGTCTGTATACAGTTACTGTAAAAAGAAAGTGTATAGTAAACGTCCTGTAAGGTAGTATAGTCTGTATACAGTTACTGTAAAAAGAAAGTGTATAGTAAACGTCCTGTAAGGTAGTATAGTCTGTATACAGTTACTGTAAAAAGAAAGTGTATAGTAAACGTCCTGTAAGGTAGTATAGTCTGTATACAGTTACTGTAAAAAGAAAGTGTATAGTAAACGTCCTGTAAGGTAGTATAGTCTGTATACAGTTACTGTAAAAAGAAAGTGTATAGTAAACGTCCTGTAAGGTAGTATAGTCTGTATACAGTTACTGTAAAAAGAAAGTGTATAGTAAACGTCCTGTAAGGTAGTATAGTCTGTATACAGTTACTGTAAAAAGAAAGTGTATAGTAAACGTCCTGTAAGGTAGTATAGTCTGTATACAGTTACTGTAAAAAGAAAGTGTATAGTAAACGTCCTGTAAGGTAGTATAGTCTGTATACAGTTACTGTAAAAAGAAAGTGTATAGTAAACGTCCTGTAAGGTAGTATAGTCTGTATACAGTTACTGTAAAAAGAAAGTGTATAGTAAACGTCCTGTAAGGTAGTATAGTCTGTATACAGTTATTGTAAAAAGAAAGTGTATAGTAAACGTCCTGTAAGGTAGTATAGTCTGTATACAGTTACTGTAAAAAGAAAGTGTATAGTAAACGTCCTGTAAGGTAGTATAGTCTGTATAGAGTTACTGTAAAAAGAAAGTGTATAGTAAACGTCCTGTAAGGTAGTATAGTCTGTATACAGTTACTGTAAAAAGAAAGTGTATAGTAAACGTCCTGTAAGGTAGTATAGTCTGTATACAGTTACTGTAAAAAGAAAGTGTATAGTAAACGTCCTGTAAGGTAGTATAGTCTGTATACAGTTACTGTAAAAAGAAAGTGTATAGTAAACGTCCTGTAAGGTAGTATAGTCTGTATACAGTTACTGTAAAAAGAAAGTGTATAGTAAACGTCCTGTAAGGTAGTATAGTCTGTATACAGGGCTTTCAGGAAAGTATTCAGACCCTTTGACTTTTTCCACATTGTGTTACTTTATGTTGTGGAATATCGACTCAAAATATTTCACAGATACCAGAACTTGTAAATTCAATTCGACTTCATTACAAAGTAACAGAGCGAAGCAAATCCATGGAACAACCCCCCCTTTCTCATCACAGAGCTCTGTCTAGTTTTCCTTCTTAACATAACACATATAGTCACTCCCTTGTATGTATATGAATAAGTCCCCTTGGGCTTGCGCCACCATTATCTTGATACAAAAAAATCATACATTTATTGCATACATATGTCTCCAGTATTAGTTATTTTCCGATGATCCTAGATCAGTACAACCATGGTTTCTTTGTTACATTTTCTGCTGACATCCTGTTTCTACATGTTTGGTTATCAGCTTCATGTACCTTTCCTGCTGACATGCAATTTCTACATGTCTGGTGATGAATTCCGTCTTTTCTGCTGACAATATGTTTTTACTGTCGTCTAATGGTCAACTATGTTTATCTAGCTCTGTCCATTTATCTGAGCTCAGCAGATATTCCGCGTCACATATGTCTTATTCGTTATATATGTTTTTCTGTCTCAACGCTTCAAAGTGGTCAGTCCGAATACTGGAAATGTAATCATTGGCATGAGTTTCGCTCCTACAGTTACAGCCTTATTCTAAAATGTAATACATTGTTTTTTCCCCCCCTTATCAATCTCCATACCCAATAGTGACAAAGCAAAAACAAGTTTGTAGACATTTTTGTAAATGTATTAAAAAAAAATCACGTGTAATATCACATTTACATAAATATTTAGACCCAATATTCAGTACTTTGGTGAAGCAACATTGGCAGCGATTACAGGCTCGAGTCTTCTTGGCTATGACGCTACAAGCTTGGCACACCTGTATTTGGGGAGTTTCTCCCATTCTTCTCTGCAGATCCTCTCAAGCTTAGTCAGGTTGGATGGGGAGCGTTGCTGCACAGGTATTTTCAGGTCTCTTCAGAGATGTTCAATCAGGTTCAAGTCCGGGCTCTGGCTGGAACACTCAAGGACATTCAGAGACGTGTCCCGAAGCCACACCTGCAATGTCTTGGCTGTGTGCTCAGGGTCGTTGTCCTGTGGAAGGTGAATCTTCGCTCCAGTCTGAGTTCATGAGCGCTCTGGAGCAGGTTTTCTTCAAGGATCTCTCTGTACTTTGCACCGTTCATCTTCACCTTGATCCTGGCTAGTCTCCCAGTCCCTGCCACTGAAAAACATCCCCACAGCATGAGTCTGCCACCACCATGCTTCACCGTATGGATGGTGCCAGGTTTCCTTCACACGTGACACTTGGCAGTCAGGCCAAAGAGTTCAATATTGGGTTCATCAGACCAGGGAATCTTGTTTCTCATGGTCTGAGGGTCTTTAGGTGTCTTTTTGCTCCAAGCGAGCTGTCATGTGCCTTTTACTGAGGACTGGCTTCCGTCTGGCCAGTCTACCTCAAAGGCCTGATTGGTGGAGTGCTGCAGAGATGGTTGTCCTTTTGGAAGGTTCTCTCATCTCCACAGAGGAACTCTGGAGCTCTGTTAGAGTAACCATCGGGTTCTTGGTTATCTCCCTGACCAAGACCCTTCTCCCCCGTTTGCTCAGTTTGGCCGGGCGGCCAGCTCTAGGAAGAGTCTTGGTGGTTCCAAAATTCCTCCATTTAAGAATGATGAATGCCACCGTGTTCATGGGGACCTTCAATGCTGCAGACATTTTTTGGTACGCTTCCTCAGATCTGTGCCTTGACACAATCCTGTCTCGGAGCTCTACAGACAATTCCTTCGACCTCATGGCTTGGTTTTTGCTTTGACATGCACTGTCAACTGTGGGACCTTATATAGATACAGTGCCTTGCAAAAGTATTCATCCCCTTGGCATTTTTCCTATTTTGTTGCTTTACAACCTGTAATTAAAACTGATTTTTATTTGGATTTCATGTAATGAATATACACAAAATAGTCTAAATTGGTGAAGTGAAATGAAAAAAATTACTTGTTTAAAAATATTCCAAAAATAAATAAATGGAAAAGAGGTGCATGCATATGTATTCACCCCCTTTGCTATGAAGCCCCTAAATAAGATCTGGTGCAACCAATTACCTTCAAAAGTCACATAATTAGTTAGATTGCACACAGGTGGACTTTATTTAAGTGTCACATGAACTCAGTATATATACACCGGTTCTGAAAGGCAGCTGGGACTTCAATACCACATAGGGCACCACCAAGCAAGTGGTGAACATACCACGGAGCACCATTAAATCCATTTTTTTTAAATGGAAAGAATATGGCACCACAACAAATCTGCCAAGATAAGGCCGACCACCAAAACTCAGGGACCAGGCAAGGAGGGCATTAATCAGCGAGGCAACAAAGAGACCAAAGATAACCCTGAAGGAGCTACAAAGCTCCACAGCGGCGATTGGAGTATCTGTCCATAAGACCACTTTAAGCCGTACACTCCACAGAGTGGGGATTTATGGAAAAGTGGCCAGCAAAAAGCCATTGCTTAAAGAAAAAAAATAAACAAACACGTTTCGTGTTCACCAAAAGGCATGTGGGAGACTCCCAAAACATATGGAAGAAGGTACTCTGGTCAGATAAGACTAAAATTGACCATCAAGGAAAACGCTGTCTGGCGCAAACCCAACACCTCTCATCACCCTGAGAACACCATGGTGGCAGCATCATGCTGTGTGGATGTTTTTTATCGGCAGGGACTGGGAAACTGGTCAGAATTGAAGGAATGATGGATGGCTAAATACAGGGAACTTCTTGAGGGAAACCTGTTTCAGTCTTCCAGAGATATGAGACTGGGACGGAAGTTCACCTTCCAGAAGGAAAATGAACATAAGCATACTGCTAAAGCAACACTTGAGTGGTTTAAGGGGAAACATTTAAATGTCTTGGAATGGCCTTGTCAAAGACCAGACCTCAATCCAGTTGAGAATCTGTGGTATGACTTAAAGATTGCTGTACACCAGCGGAACCCATCCAACTTGAAGGAGCTGGAGCAGTTTTGCCTTGAAGAATGGGCAAAAATCCCAGTGGCGAAATGTGCCAAGCTTATAGAGACATACCCCAAGAGACTTGCAGCTGTAATTGATGCAAAAGGTGGCTCTACAAAGTATTGACTTTGGGGGGTGAATAGTTATGCACGCTCAAGTCAATTGTTTTTTTTGGTCTTATTTCTTGTTTGTTTCACAATAAAAAATATTTAGCATCTTCAAAGTGGTAGGCATGTTGTGTAAATCAAATGATACAAACCCCCCCCCAAAAAAATATTTGAATTCCAGGTTGTAAGGCAACAAAATAGGAAAAATGTCAAGGGGGTGAATACTTTCACAAGCCACTGTAGGTGTGTTTCTTTCCAAATCATGTCCAATCAATTGAATTTAACACAGGTGGACTCCAATCAAGTTGTAGAACCATCTCAAGGACTATCAATGGAAACAGGATGCACCTGAGCTCAATTTCGAGTCTCAGACCAAAGGGTATGAATTCTTATGTAAATGAGGTTTCTGTTTTTATTTTTTATGAATTTCCAAACATGTCTAAAAACCTGTTTTCGATTTGTCATTATGGGGTTTTGTGTGTAGATTGCTGAGGATAATGATATATTTAAGTCAAGGGATCTGCAAATTTTCCAAGGGGACTGTATAGTTCATAGTCCTGTAAGGTAGTGTAGTCCTGTAAGGTAGTGTAGTCTATATATAGTATATAGTCCTGGAAGGTAGTGTAGTCCTGTAAGGTAGTGTAGTCTATATATAGTATATAGTCCTGGAAGGTAGTGTAGTCCTGTAAGGTAGCATAGTCTATATATAGTATATATTCCTGTAAGGTAGTATAGTACTGTAAGGTAGTGTAGTCTATATATAGTATATAGTCCTGTGAGATAGTATAGTCTATATATAGTCCTGTAAGGTAGTATAGTCTATATATAGTCCTGTAAGGTAGCATAGTCTACATATAGTCCTGTAAGGTAGCATAGTCTACATATAGTCCTGTAAGGTAGCATAGTCTACATATAGTCCTGTAAGGTAGCATAGTCTACATATAGTCCTGTAAGGTAGCATAGTCTATATATAGTCCTGTAAGGTAGCATAGTCTATATATAGTTCTGTAAGGTAGCATAGTCTATATACAGTGCCTTGCGAAAGTATTCGGCCCCCTTGAACTTTGCGACCTTTTGCCACATTTCAGGCTTCAAACATAAAGATATAAAACTGTATTTTTTTGTGAAGAATCAACAACAAGTGGGACACAATCATGAAGTGGAACGACATTTATTGGATATTTCAAACTTTTTTAACAAATCAAAAACGGAAAATAGTATATATATAGTCAGGTAAGGTAGTATAGTCTATATAGTCTATATATATTTATATATATATATATAATGGTGTAAGCTGTATAGTCTGTTTGCCACGCCGCCAGCTTACTGGAGTCTGCCACTACCGTAGTCAGTGTAGTCAGCTCAGCTATCCCCATTGAGACCTCATCTGTGCCTCAAATTTTCTGTGCCATCTAGGTTGGGCAAAACTAAACATGGCGTTGTTTGCTTTAGCAATCTCACTGGAATAAAGACCTCCTCCATTCCTTTCATTCTTGAAAGAGATGATATCTCACTTCTTAAAATAGGGCTACTTAATGTTAGATCCCTCACTTCCAAGGCAGTTACTGTCAATAAACGAATCACTGGTCATAATCTTGATGTGATTGGCCAGACTGAAACATGGCGTAAGCCTGATTTACTGTGTTAAATGAGGCATCTCCTCCTGGTTACACTAGTGACCATATCCCCCGCGCATCCCGCTAAGGCGGTGTTACTAACATTTACGATAGCAAATTTCAATTTACAAAAAAACAAACTGCTTTTTCGTCCTTTGAGCTTCTAGTCATGAACTCTATGCAGCCTACTCAATCACCTTTTATAGCTACTGTTTACAGGACTCCTGGGCCATATACAGCGTTCCTCACTGAGTTCCCTGAATTCCTATCGGACCTTGTAGTCATGGCAGATAATATTCACATTTTTGCTGACTGTAATATTCACATGGAAAAGTCCACAGACCCACTCCAAAAGGGTTTCGGACCCATTATCAACTCAGTGGGTTTTGTCCAACATGTCTCCGGACTTACTCACTGCCACAGTCATACTGTGGACCTAGTTTTGCCCCGTGGCATAAATATTGTGTATCTTAATGTTTTTCCTCATAATCCTGGACTATCGGACCACCATTTTATTATGTTTGCAATCGCAACAAATAATCTGCTCAGACCCCAACCAAGGATCATCAAAAGCTGTGCTATAAATTCTCAGACAACCCAAAGATTCCTAGATGCCTTTCCAGACTCCCTCCACCTACCCAAGGACATCAGGTGGTTAACTGATTTTTGTACTCTAACTGAGGAACTCAATGTAACCTTGCGTAATACCTTAGATGCAGTCACACCCCTAAAAACAAAAAACATTTGTCATAAGAAACTAGCTCCCTGGTATTCAGAAAATACCCAAGCCCTGAAGCAAGCTTCCAGAAAGTTGGAACGGAACTGGCGCAACACCAAACTGGAAGTCTTCCGACTAGCTTGGAAAGACAGTACCGTGCAGTATCGAAGAGCCCTTACTGCTGCTCGATCATCCTATTTTTCCAACTTAATTGAGGAGAATAAGAACAATCCAAAATTAAATGTGTATACTGTCGCAAAGCTAACTAAAAAGCAGCATTCCCCAAGAGAGGATGGCTTTCACTTCAGCAGTGATAAATTCACAAACTTCTTTGACGAAAAGAACATGATCACTAGAAAGTAAATTACGGAATCCTATTTAAATCTGCGTATTTCTCCAAAGCTCAGTTGTCCTGAGTCTGCACAACACTGCCAGGACCTAGGATCAAGGGAGACACTAAAGTTTTTTAATACTATATCTCTTGGCACATTGATGAAAATAGTCTTGGCCTCTAAACAATCAAGCAGCATACTGGACCCTATTCCAACTAAACTACTGAAAGAGCTGCTTCCTGTGCTTGGCCCTCTTATGTTGAACATAATATAAGGCTCCCTATCCACCGGAACTCACTAAAAGTGGCATTAATAAAGCCTCGCTTGAAAAAGCAAAAACTTGACCCAGAAAATATATGCATATCGAATCTTCCATTCCTGCTTTTGATACCATCGAACACCACATTCTTTTGGAGAGATTGGAAACCCAAATTGGTCTACACGGACAAGTTCTGGCCTGGTTTAGATCTTATCTGTTGGAAAGATATGAGTTTGTCTCGGTGAATGGTTTGTCTTCTGACAAATCAACTGTACATTTTGGTGTTCCTCAAGGTTCCGTTTTAGGACCACTATTATTTTTTACCTCTTGGTGATGTCATTCGGAAACATAATGTTAACTTTCAATGCTATGCGGATGATACACAGCTGTACATTTCGATGAAACATGGTGAAGCCCCAAAATTGCCCTCCCTGGAAGCCTGTGTTTCAGACATAAGGAAGTGGATGGCGGCAAATGTTTTACTTTTAAACTCGGACAAAACAGAGATGCTAGTTCTAGGTCCCAAGAAACAAAGAGATTTTCTGTTGGATCTGACAATTAATCTTGATGGTTGTACAATCATCTCAAATAAAACTGTGAAGGACATTGGTGTAACTCTGGACCCTGATCTCTCTGGACCCTGATCAAGGACAGCTTTTTCCAAACATTGCAAAAATCTGAAACTTTCTATCCAAAAATGATGCAGAAAAATGTATTTTATGCTTTTGTCACTTTTAGATTAGATTACTGCAATGCTCTACTTTCCGCCTACCCGGATAAAGCACTAAATAAACTTAGTTAGTGCTAAACCCGGCTGCTAGAATCTTGACTAGAACCCAAAAAAAATTTTATACTTCTCCAGGGCTAGCCCCCCTACACTGGCTTCCTGTTAAGGCTAGGGCTGATTTCAAGGTTTCACAGCTAACCTACAAAGCATTACATGGGCTTGCTCCTACCTATCTTTCCGATTGGGTCCTGCCGTACATACCTACACGTACGCTACGGTCACAAGACGCAGGCCTCCTTACTGCCTAGAATTTCTCAGCAAACAGCTGGAGGCAGGGCTTTCTCCTATAGAGCTCCAGGTGAATGGAAAGGCACTGGAGGGACGGCCCTAGCTGTTTCTGTGCGGCCGGTTCCCCTCTCTCCACTGGGATTCTCTGCCTCTAACCCTATTATGGGGGCTGAGTCACTGACGTGATCTTCCTGTCCGGGTTGGTGCCCCCCTCGGGTTTGTGCCGTGGGGGAGACATTTATGGGCTATACTCGGCCTTGTCTCAGTGTAGTAGGTTGGTGGTTGAAGATATCCCTCTAGTGGGTGGGGTTATATCCTGCCTGGTTGGCCCTGTTCGGGGGTATCATCGGACAGGGCCAGTGTTTCCCGACCTCTCCTGTCTCAGCCTCCAGTAATGCAATAGTTTATGTGTCAGTCTAATACCTGGAGTATTTCTCCTGTCTTATCCGGTGTCCTGTGTGAATTTAAGTTTTTTTTTCTCTCTCTCTCTCTCTCTCTCTCTCTCTCTCTCTCTCTCTCTCTATCTCTATCTCTCTATCTACCTGGCCTGATGACTCCTTGCTGTCCCCAGTCCACCTGGTCATGCTCCAGTTTCAACTGTTCTGCCTGCGGCTATAGAACCCTGACCTGTTCACTGGACATGCTACCTTGTCCCGGACCTGCTATTTTGGACTCTCTCTCTAACGCACCTGCTGTCTCTAACGCTGAATGATCGGCTATAAAAAGCAAACTGACATTTACTCCTGAGGTGCTGACCTGTTGCACCCTCTACAACCACTGTGATTATTATTATCTGACCCTGCTGGTCATCTATGAACATTTGAACACCTTGGCCATATTCTGTTATAATCTCCACCCGGCACAGCCAGAAGAGGACTGGCCACCCCTCAGAGCCTGGTTCCTCTGTAGGTTTCTTCCTAGGTTCCGGTCTTTCTAGGGAGTTTTTCCTAGCCACCGTGCTTCTACATCTGCATTGCTTGCTATTTGGGGTTGGGGTTTTAGGGTGGGTTTCTGTACAGCACTATGTGACATCGGCTGATAAATGCTTTATAAATACATTTGATTGATTGATATATAGTCCTGTAAGGTAGAATAGTCCTGTGAGGTAATATAGTCTACATATAGTAAATAGTCCTGTAAGGTAGTAAAAAAAATGGTGTTTGACCAGATGCATTGCTATTTCACAGTAAACTACAGAACAGAATTTCAGCACGCTTATAGGAAAGGACATTCAACAAGCACAGCACATTCACAAATGACTGATGATTGGCTGAGAGAAATTGATGATAAAATGATTGGGGACTTTTTAGACTTCAGTGCAGCTTTTGACATTATCGATCATAGTCTGCTGCTGGAAAAACATATGTGTTATGGCTTTACACCACCTGCTATAATGTGGTTCTAGAGTTACTTGTCAAACAGAACACAGACGGTGTTCTTTAATGGAAGCATTTCAAACATAATCCAGTTAGAATCAGGAATTCCCCAGGGTAGCTGTTTAGGCCACTTGCTTTTTTCAATTATTACTAACGACATGCCACTGACTTTGAGTAAAGCCAGAGTGTCTATGTATGAGGATGACTCAACACTATACACATCAGCTACAACAGCAACTGAAATGAATGCAACACTTAACAAAGAGCTGCAGTTAGTTTCAGAGTGGGTGACAAGGAATAAGTTAGCCCTAAATATTCCTAAAACTAAAAGCATTGTATTTGGAACTAAACACTCACTAAACCTCAACTAAATCTTGTTATAAATAATGTGGAAATTGAGCAAGTTGAGATGACTAAATTTATTGGAATAACCCTAGATTGTGATCTTTCATGGTCAAAACATATTGATGCAGTAGTAGCAAAGATGGGGAGAAGTCTGTCCATAATAAAGCGATGATCTGCCTTCTTAACAACACTATCAACAAGGCAGGTCCTACAGGCCCGAGTTTTGTCGCACCTTGACTACTGTTCAGTTGTGTGGTCAGGTGCCACAAAAAAGGACTTAGGAAAATTGCAATTGGCTCAGAACAGGGCAGCACGGCTGGTCCTTGGATGTAGACAGAGAACTAACATTAAAAATATGCATGTGCAATATGCATGCTCTCCTGGCTCAAAGTGAAGGAGAGATTTACTTCATCACTACTTTTATTTATGAGTTTTTGACATGTTGAATGCACCAAGCTGTCTGTCTAAACTAGCTGCACACAGCTCGGACACCCATGCATACCCCACAAGACATGTCACAAGAGGTCTCTTCACAGTCCCCAAGTCCAGCACAGACTATGGGAGGCACACAGTACTACAAAGAGTCATGACTACATGGAACTCTATTCCACATCAAGTAACTGAAGCAAGCGGTAAAATTAGATTTAAAAACAGATTGAAAAGACACATTATGGAACAGCGGGGACTGTGAACCAACACAAATATTGGCACAGACACATGCATACACACACACACACACGATAACATATGCATTATACATACACATTGATTAAGTACTGGGGGCACACAGTGTGTGGTGAAATCTGTGAATGTATTTTTAGGTTTTTAAAATTGTATAAACTGCCTTAATATTGCTGGAGTCCAGGAAGAGTAGCTGCTAATGGGTAATGGGATCAATAATAAATACAAAATATATAGCATATAGTCCTGTAAGGTAGTATATAGTCCTGTAAGGTATGTTGTGTCTTTGCTATGCCAGATTAAGTGATATGACATGCTATTTTATAAAATAATCATTTCTGTAATTAACATTACCTGATTAAACTAATCATGTAAATGTAATTAACTAGAAAGTCATGGCACCAGGAAATAATGTTTATAGAGCTGTTATCTTCCGAATAAACTCTTAAAGACCTGGTAATCTTTTAAATCAATGGCAGTCAATTACTAATTGTCACATTATTCAGTCTCATCTGAAAGTCGTAGAATTCTTGGTTATCTTCACGAACCTTGGCTAACAAGTTGAATCAGCAATACACAATTTGGTTTAATTATTTATTTACTAAATACCTAAATAATCACACAGAATTACATATACACAGGATGGATCATACACTGATTACTAATTATGTCATACACGAAAACGTCCCTTGCGGATGGAACAGATATGACTGCTGTTTACACAAAGAAATGGGGTTGGGTGAAATGAAGGTGCTGGAAGACTGAGGCACAAAAGGTTTGGGTCTCTATTGGACCCAATGCAGCTATGCTATCGTAAATACAGAATCTTATGCATTCTAAATAACAGCCTATTTGGAAAAGGAAAACGCAGGAAATAATTACTCTGAGTTGCGCTTCAACAGGTTGGTCGTTGATCTCTTGTCCTCTGAAGAATGTCTGGTGGTAGAGTGGATACGTTGTAGTACCGTCATCATGTGGAGGGACAGATACTTTGTCCGTCCTTTCCTAGTCCACGTTTACAGCTGCTGCTGCTAACTCAACGGCTAGGAGGTATCACTTCTTTAGTGAATAAGAGTTCAAAGTTCATACCAAGTTGCCATACTATAAGCTCATGCTATATTCTGGCTGGTATAGTCAAAATTCACCCCTCCAGTGTGTCGATCGTCACCTCCACGTTGAAATTAGCCCTTTTTAACGTATGGACAGCAGTCCTCACGTTCTCGGAACACGATGCTAATTTCGTTAGGTTATTGTCTTAGTTCTGTAGTTGATATTAGCCCTTTTAACGTATGGACAGCAGTCCTCACATCCTTGGGAACACAAATGTTATATTTTCATAAAGGGGCTTATGTAGTAGGGAAGAGAAGGTCGTGTTTCATAGTTCACAACCAATGTCTGTTCACTTGGGCGGGGCCACTGAGTGAACAGAGTTTACCTTATGGAAACAATTCAATTCTCTCATTTAGAAGCTAAAATAACATGTAACCTTTTCAAAGATAGTTTCATATTTAAACATTTAAATTGCACAACAATTCATTGTGAATATTAAGTTCTGCTTTTCTGATGTATCAAATACTTATGTGATGCAATAAAATGCAAATTAATTACTTAAAAATCATACAATGTGATTTTCTGGATTTTTCTTTTAGATTCCGTCTCTCACAGTTGAAGTGTACCTATGATAAAAAAAAATACAGACCTCTACATGCTTTGTAAGTAGGAAAACCTGCAAAATCAGTAGTGTATCAAATACTCTCCCCACTGTACATATGAGATGAGTAATGTAGGGTATGTAAACAAAGTGGCATAGTTTAAAGTGGCTAGTGATACATGTATTACATAAAGATGCAGTAGATGATATAGAGTACAGTATATACATATAGATATGAGATGAGTAATGTAGGGTATGTAAACGTTATATTAAGTAGCATTGTTTAAAGTGGCTAGTGATATATTATTACATCAATTTCCATTATTAAAGTGGCTGGAGTTGAGTCAGTGTGTTGGCAGCAGCCACTCAATGTTAGTGGTGGCTGTTTAACAGTCTGATGGCCTTGAGATAGAAGCTGTTTTTCAGTCTCTCGGTCCCTGCTTTGATGCACCTGTACTGACCTCGCCTTCTGGATGATAGCGGGGTGAACAGGCAGTGGCTCGGGTGGTTGTTGTCCTTGATGATCTTTAGGGCCTTCCTGTGACATCAGGTGTCCTGGAGGGCCGGTAGTTTGTCCCCGGTGATGTGTTGTGTAGACCTCACTACCCTCTGGAGAGCCTTGCGGTTGTGGGCGGAGCAGTTGCCGTACCAGGCGGTGATACAGCCCGACAGGATGCTCTCGATTGTGCATCTGTAGAAGTTTGTGAGTGCTTTTGGTGACAAGCCAAATTTCTTCAGCCTCCTGAGGTTGAAGAGGCGCTGCTGCGCCTTCTTCACGACACTGTCTGTGTGGGTATATTGTATATAGTCCTGTAACATAGTATAGTCTACGTATATTAATAGTCCTGCAAGTTAGTATAGTCTACATATAGTATATAGTCCTGTAAGGTAGTATAGTCTATATATAGTATATATTCCTGTAAGGTAGTATAGTCTATATATAGTATATATTCCTATAAGGTAGTATAGGCCATATGTAGTATATAGGCCTGTAAGGCAGTAGAATCCTGTAAGGTGGTATAGTCTATACGTTGTGTATATTCCTTAAAGGTTGTATGGTCTTGTGAGGTAGGAGTCTATGTACAGTATACTATATCATCCTGTAAGGTAGTATAGTCTATATATAGTCCTTTGAGGTCGTATAATCCTGCCAAAAACGTGTTTTGAAAAAATGCTCAATTCTATGGAATTTACTATATTGAACAAAAATAAAAACCCAACATGTTGGTGCCATGTTTCATAAGCTGAAATAATTGATCCCAGAAATGTTCCATTGGCACAAAAACCTTATATCTCACAAATATGTTTCCATCCCAGTTAGTGAGCATTTCTACGTTGCCAAGATAATTCATCCACCTGGCAGGTGTGCCATATCAATAAGCTGAATAAACAGCATGATCATTACACAGGTGCACCTTGTGCTGAGGACAATAAAAGGCCACTCTAAAATGTGCAGTTTTGTCACACAACACAATGCCAAAGATGTCTCAAGTTGAGAGAGCGTGCAATTGGAATATTGACTGCAGGAATGTCCACCAGAGCTGTTGACAGATAATTGAATGTTCATTTCTCTACCATAAGCCACCTCCAACGTCATTTTAGAGAATTTGGCACTAGGTGCAACAGGCATCACAACCGCAGAGGTATCAGTCAGTGACTAACAGATCTGTATTTCCAGTCGTGAAATCCATAGATTAGGGCTGAATGAATTTATTTCAATTGTCTGACTTCCTCATTTAAACTGTAATTTAAACAAATATTTGAAACTGTTGCATGTTGCGTTTATATTTTTGTTCAATAGATAATATACAAAAGGGGAAAATATGTATGTGGCAAATAATATTAAAGACAATGTGGGAGTCGTTCTGTTGCAATGGTAAGCATGTGGCACAGGGCAATTACCCCAAAGCAAACCTGCAAGGCTGAATACTTTCAACTCTGGTTTCTTAAATGAAATCCAAGTTACTAAAGCCTTCCAAAAAAATGTAAATCCTACTTAGATCTTGTGAAATTCAGCCATAGCCTTCATGCAGGTCTTCTCCCCTTATTTGATGAACGATGCTTATCTTGATTTCAAGCTTTGTAAGGTAGTGTGGGGGTAAAATGGTTTCGTTAGCCTAAAATGCTATGAAATGCTTGAGTTGAATAATAATTTCCCCTGTAGTCCAGTAACCTCTTCATACACCCCAGAAAGGAGTGATTTGTTATTGTCTCGTTAGCAATCAGGCTAAATTCTTGTTCTGTTTGTTTAGACTCTAAAGATCTTATCACTCCCCTATCTTCGACACAAATGCTGTGAGAACTGGTTAGAACTGGTTCTTGTTTGTGCAATTCTTCTAAGGATGTGGAACCTCAGGATGTTATCCATTCTCCTTTGTAAGATTACCTCTCCCAGAAGTGAGTATAGCTCTTTTTGTACATGAACTACACTAAATGACCAAAAGTATGTGGACACCTGCTCATCGAACATCTCATTCCAAAAATCATGGCCATTAATATGGAGTTAGTCCCCCCTTTGCTGCCACGACAGCCTACACTCTTCTGGGAAGGCTTTCCACTAGATGTTTAAGAATTGCTTCGGGGCCGGGCACTGATGTTGGGTGATTAGGCCTGGCTAAATCAGTGTTCGATGGGGTTGAAGTCAGGGATCTGTGCAGGACAGTCAAGTTGTTCCACACCAATCTCGACAAACCATTTCTGTATGGACTTCACTTTTGTGCCTTCCCCAAACTGTTGCCACAAAGTTGGAAGCACATAATCATCTAGAATGTCATTGTATGCTGTAGTGTTAAGATTTCCCTTCACTGGAACTAAGGGACCTGAACCATGAAAAACAGCCCCAGACCATTATTCCTCCTCCACCAAACCTTACAGTTGGCACTATGCAGTCAGGCAGATAGCGTTCTCCTGACATCTGCCAAACCTAGATTTGGCCGTTGGACTGCCAGATGGTGAAGCGTGATTCCTCATTCCTCATCTACAAGTCCATGCTAGGTAAAGCTCCGCCTTATCTCAGCTCACTGGTCACGATGGCAACACCCATCCGCAACACCGCTCCAGCAGGTGTATCTCACTGATCATCCCTAAAGTCAACACCTCATTTGGCCGCCTTTCGTTCCAATACTCTGCTGCCTGTAATTGTCTCTGGCCCCCTCCCAGTTAGGGGGAGTGATGAGCTCTACAGCAGAGTCTCACAACTCAATCGCTGGTTGAAAACTGTTTTCTGCCCCTCCCAAAAGTTAGAATTTGTAGATAATTGGCCCTCTTTCTGGGACTCACCCACAAACAGGACCAAGCCTGACCTGCTGAGGAGTGACGGACTCCATCCTAGCTGGAGGGGTGCTCTCATCTTATCTACCAACATAGACAGGGCTCTAACTCCTCTAGCTCCACAATGAAATAGGGTGCAGGCCAGGCAGCAGGCTGTTAGCCAGCCTGCCAGCATAGTGGAGTCTGCCATTAGCACAGTCAGTGTAGTCAGCTCAGCTATCACCATTGAGACCGTGTCTGTGCCTCGACCTAGGTTGGGCAAAACTAAACATGGCGGTGTTCGCCTTAGCAATCTCACTAGGATAAAGACCACCTCCATTCCTGTCATTACTGAAAGAGATCATGATACCTCACATCTCAAAATAGGGCTACTTAATGTTAGATCCCTTACTTCAAAGGCAATTATAGTCAATGAACTAATCACTGATCATAATCTTGATGTGATTGGCCTGACTGAAACATGGCTTAAGCCTGATGAATTTACTGTTTTAAATGAGGCCTCACCTCCTGGCTACACTAGTGACCATATCCCCCGTGCATCCCGCAAAGGCGGAGGTGTTGCTAACATTTACGATAGCAAATTTCAATTTACAAAAAAAAAAATGACATTTTCGTCTTTTGAGCTTCTAGTCATGAAATCTATGCAGCCTACTCAATCACTTTTTATAGCTACTGTTTACAGGCCTCCTGGGCCATATACAGCGTTTCTCACTGAGTTCCCTGAATTCCTATCGGACCTTGTAGTCATAGCAGATAATATTCTAATCTTTGGTGACTTTAATATTCACATGGAAAAGTCCACAGACCCACTCCAAAAGGCTTTCAGAGCCATCATCGACTCAGTGGGTTTTGTCCAACATGTCTCTGGACCCACTCACTGTCACAGTCATACGCTGGACCTAGTTTTGTCCCATGGAATAAATGTGGTGGCTCTTAATGTTTTTCCTCATAATCCTGGACTATCGGACCACCATTTTATTACGTTTGCAATTGCAACAAATAATCTGCTTAGACCCCAACCAAGGAACATCAAAAGTCGTGCTATAAATTCACAGACAACACAAAGATTCCTTGATGCCCTTCCAGACTCCCTCTGCCTACCCAAGGACGCCAGAGGACAAAAATCAGTTAACCACCTAACTGAGGATCTCAATCTAACCTTGCGCAATACCCTAGATGCAGTTGCACCCCTAAAAACAAAAAAAATGTCTCATAAGAAACTAGCTCCCTGGTACACAGAAAATACCCGAGCTCTGAAGCAAGCTTCCAGAAAATTGGAACGGAAATGGCGCCACACCAAACTGGAAGTCTTCCGACTAGCTTGGAAGGACGGTACCGTGCAGTACCGTAGAGCCCTTACTGCTGCTCGATCATCCTATTTTTCTAACTTAATTGAGGAAAATAAGAACAATCCGAAATTCTTTTTTAATACTGTCGCAAAGCTAACTAAAAAGCAGCATTCCCCAAGAGAGGATGACTTTCACTTTAGCAGTGATAAATTCATGAACTTCTTTGAGGAAAAGATTATGATTATTAGAAAGCAAATTACGGACTCCTCTTTAAACCTGCGTATTCCTCCAAACCTCAGTTGTCCTGAGTCTGCACAACTCTGCCAGGACCTAGGATCAAGAGAGACGCTCAAGTGTTTTAGTACTATATCTCTTGACACAATGATGAAAATAATCATGGCCTCTAAACCTTCAAGCTGCATACTGGACCCTATTCCAACTAAACTACTGAAAGAGCTGCTTCCTGTGCTTGGCCCTCCTATGTTGAACATAATAAACGGCTCTCTATCCACTGGATGTGTACCAAACTCACTAAAAGTGGCAGTAATAAAGCCTCTCTTGAAAAAGCCAAACCTTGATCCAGAAAATATAAAAAACTATCGGCCTATATCGAATCTTCCATTCCTCTCAAAAATTTTAGAGAAGGCTGTTGCGCAGCAACTCACTGCCTTCCTGAAGACAAACAATGTATACGAAATGCTTCAGTCTGGTTTTAGACCCCATCATAGCACTGAGACGGCACTTGTGAAGGTGGTAAATGACATTTTAATGGCATCGGACCGAGGCTCTGCATCTGTCCTCGTGCTCCTAGACCTTAGTGCTGCTTTTGATACCATCGATCACCACATTCTTTTGGAGAGATTGGAAACCCAAATTGGTCTACACGGACATGTTCTGGCCTGGTTTAGATCTTATCTGTCGGAAAGATATCAGTTTGTCTCTGTGAATGGTTTGTCCTCTGACAAATCAACTGTAAATTTCGGTGTTCCTCAAGGTTCCGTTTTAGGACCACTATTGTTTTCACTATATATTTTACCTCTTGGGGATGTTATTCGAAAACATAATGTAAACTTTCACTGCTATGCGGATGACACACAGCTGTACATTTCAATGAAACATGGTGAAGCCCCAAAATTGCCCTCGCTAGAAGCATGTGTTTCAGACATAAGGAAGTGGATGGCTGCAAACTTTCTACTATTAAACTCGGACAAAACAGAGATGCTTGTTCTAGGTCCCAAGAAACAAAGAGATCTTCTGTTGAATCTGACAATTAATCTTAATGGTTGTACAGTCGTCTCAAATAAAACTGTGAAGGACCTCGGCGTTACTCTGGACCCTGATCTCTCTTTTGAAGAACATATCAAGACCATTTCGAGGACAGCTTTTTTCCATCTACGTAACATTGCAAAAATCAGAAACTTTCTGTCCAAAAATGATGCAGAAAAATTAATCCATGCTTTTGTCACTTCTAGGTTAGACTACTGCAATGCTCTATTTTCCGGCTACCCGGATAAAGCACTAAATAAACTTCAGTTAGTGCTAAATACGGCTGCTAGAATCCTGACTAGAACCAAAAAATTTGATCATATTACTCCAGTGCTAGCCTCTCTACACTGGCTTCCTGTCAAAGCAAGGGCTGATTTCAAGGTTTTACTGCTGATCTACAAAGCATTACATGGGCTTGCTCCTACCTATCTCTCTGATTTGGTCCTGCCGTACATACCTATACGTACGCTACGGTCACAAGACGCAGGCCTCCTAATTGTCCCTAGAATTTCTAAGCAAACAGCTGGAGGCAGGGCTTTCTCCTATAGAGCTCCATTTTTATGGAACGGTCTGCCTACCCATGTCAGAGACGCAAACTCGGTCTCAACCTTTAAGTCTTTACTGAAGACTCATCTCTTCAGTGGGTCATATGATTGAGTGTAGTCTGGCCCAGGAGTGGGAAGGTGAACGGAAAGGCTCTGGAGCAACGAACCGCCCTTGCTGTCTCTGCCTGGCCGGTTCCCCTCTTTCCACTGGGATTCTCTGCCTCTAGCCCTATTACAGGGGCTGAGTCACTGGCTTGCTGGGGCTCTCTCATGCCGTCCCTGGAGGGGGTGCGTCACCTGAGTGGGTTGATTCACTGTTGTGGTCATCCTGTCTGGGTTGGCGCCCCCCCCCCCCCCCTTGGGTTGTGCCGTGGCGGAGATCTTTGTGGGCTATACTCAGCCTTGTCTCAGGATGGTAGGTTGGTGGTTGAAGATATCCCTCTAGTGGTGTGGGGGCTGTGCTTTGGCAAAGTGGGTGGGGTTATATCCTTCCTGTTTGGCCCTGTCCGGGGGTGTCCTCGGATGGGGCCACAGTGTCTCCTGACCCCTCCTGTCTCAGCCTCCAGTATTTATGCTGCAGTAGTTTATGTGTCGGGGGGCTGGGGTCAGTTTGTTATATCTGGAGTACTTCTCCTGTCCTATTCGGTGTCCTGTGTGAATCTAAGTGTGCGTTCTCTAATTCTCTCCTTCTCTCTTTCTTTCTCTCTCTCGGAGGACCTGAGCCCTAGGACCATGCCCCAGGACTACCTGACATGATGACTCCTTGCTGTCCCCAGTCCACCTGGCCATGCTGCTGTTCCAGTTTCAACTGACCTGAGCCCTAGGACCATGCCCCAGGACTACCTGACATGATGACTCCTTGCTGTCCCCAGTCTACCTGGCCATGCTGCTGCTCCAGTTTCAACTTCCACCTGACTGTGCTGCTGCTCTAGTTTCAACTGTTCTGCCTTATTATTATTCGACCATGCTGGTCATTTATGAACATTGAACATCTTGACCATGTTCTGTTATAATCTCCACCCGGCACAGCCAGAAGAGGACTGGCCACCCCACATAGCCTGGTTCCTCTCTAGGTTTCTTCCTAGGTATTGGCCTTTCTAGGGAGTTTTTCCTAGCCACCGTGCTTCTCCACCTGCATTGCTTGCTGTTTGGGGTTTTAGGCTGGGTTTCTGTACAGCACTTTGAGATATCAGCTGATGTACGAAGGGCTATATAAATAAATTTGATTTGATTTGTGACTGGAACGAATTGCAAAAATCGCTGAAGTTGGAGACTTTTATCTCCCTCACCAACTTCAAACATCAGCTATCTGAGCAGCTAACCGATCGCTGCAGCTGTACATAGTCTATTGGTAAATAGCCCACCCTTTTTCACATACCTCATCCCCATACTGTTTTTATTTATTTACTTTTCTGCTCTTTTGCACACCAATATCTCTACCTGTACATGACCATCTGATCATTCATCACTCCAGTGTTAATCTGCAAAATTGTAATTATTTGCCTACCTCCTCATGCCTTTTGCACACATTGTATATAGACTCCCCCTTTGTTTTCTACTGTGTTATTGACTTGTTAATTGTTTACTCCATGTGTAACTCTTTGTTGTCTGCTCACACTGCTATGCTTTATCTTGGCCAGGTCGCAGTTGCAAATGAGAACTTGTTCTCAACTAGCCTACCTGGTTAAATAAAGGTGTTCTCAACTAGCCTACCTGGTTAAATAAAGGTGTTCTCAACTAGCCTACCTGGTTAAATAAAGGTGTTCTCAACTAGCCTACCTGGTTAAATAAAGGTGTTCTCAACTAGCCTACCTGGTTAAATAAAGGTGTTCTCAACTAGCCTACCTGGTTAAATAAAGGTGAAATAAAATGTTAAAAATAAAAAATAAAATACAAATTCCAGAGAACGTGTTTCCACTGCTCCAAAGTCCAATGGCAGCGAGCTTTACACCACTCCAGCCGACACTTGAGATTGCGCATGGTGATCTTAGGCTTGTGTGAGGCTGCTCGGCCATGGAAACCCATTTCATGAAGCTCACGACAAACTGTTTTGGTTCTGACGTTGCTTCCAGAGGCAGTTTGGAACTCGGTAGTGAGTGTTGCAACCGAGGACAGACGATTTTTACGCGCTACGTGCTTCAGCACTCGGCAGTCCCGTTCTGTGAGCTTGTGTGGACTACCACTTCGCAGCTGAACTGTTGTTGCTCCTAGACGTTTCCACTTCACAATAACATCACTTACAGTTGACCGGGGCAGCTCTAGCAGGGCAGCAATTTGACGAACTGACGTGTTGGAAAGGTGGCATCCTTTGATGGTGCGACGTTGAAAGTCACTGAGTTCTTCAGTAAGGCCATTCTAGTGCTAGTTTGTTTGTGGAGATTGCATAGCTGTGTACTCGGTTTTATACACCTGTCAGCAACGCTTGTGGCTGAAATAGCCGAATCCACTAATTTAAAGGGGTGTCCACATACTTTTGTGTGTGTATATACAGTATATAAAGACTATGTAAATAAGCAAGTTCCTCCCCACTATATCAAGAGAGAGAACTTCCTTGTAATTGCTTGAATAAACTCGATTGGAAAATGAGCTCTGCTTGATCCTTGGAACAAGTTTTCACTATACATCTTGCGTTTATATATTTGTCCAGTGTATATTTTTATATTCAACAGCAAATACCTTCTACGGTATATTTTTACAGTAATAATTCCTGCATCAGGTATCATTTTACAGTAAAAATCCCTGCATCAGGGATAATTTTACAGTAATAATGCCTGCATCAGGGATCATTTTACAGTAATAATGCCTGCATCAGTGCGAATTTACAGTAATAATGCCTGCATCAGGGATCATTTTACAGTAATAATGCCTGCATCAGGGATCATTTTACAGTAATAATGCCTGCATCAGGGATCATTTTACAGTAATAATGCCTGCATCAGGGAGTCACTGAACATTTTTTAAATGACACATTAAGATGTTTTGATACAGCTCAATATACTAAAGATGAAAACGACGTCAGTGATGAAATTTGCTAAATTTAGTGTAAAATTATCATTACAATGAGCTGGGTAGCAGGCAGATACTGTACGTCTTAGTTTACTTCCAGATAGAAACTGACAGATGTGGTTGGAAGTGATTGTAGTGAACATGTTCTTCATCCCTGGTCCTGGCTGGCTGTAGTGTGTGCAGGATATGAATTACGGTCCTTACCCAGGTATGTGGAAATAGCAGGATATGAATTACGGTCCTTACCCAGGTATGTGGAAATAGCAGGATATGAATTACGGTCCTTACCCAGGTATGTGGAAATCGCAGGATATGAATTACGATCCTTACCCAGGTATGTGGAAATAGCAGGATATGAATTACGGTCCTTACCCAGGTATGTGGAAATAGCAGGATATGAATTACGGTCCTTACCCAGGTATGTGGAAATAGCAGGATATGAATTACGGCCCTTACCCTTGTACAGTTGAAGTCGGAAGTTTACATACACCTTAGTCAAATAAATTTAAACTCAGTTTTTCACAATTCCTGACATTTAATCCTAGTAAAAAAAATCCCTGTTTTAGGTCAGTTAGTATCACCACTTTATTTTAAGAATGTGAAAGGTCAGAATAATAGTAGAGAATATGATTTATTTCAGCTTTTTTTTTTTTTCATCACATTCCCAGTAGGTCAGAAGTTCACATACATTCAATTAGTATTGTTTAACTTGGGTCAAACGTTTCCACAAGCTTCCCACAACAAATTTGTAGGCCTCCTTGCGCTTATTCAGTTCTGCCCACAAAATGTATATAGGGTTGAGGTCAGGGCTTTGTGATGGCCACTCCAATACCTTGACTTTGTTGTCCTTAAGCCATTTTGCCACAACTTTGGAAGTATGCTTGGAAGACCCATTTGCGACCAAGCTTTAACTTCCTGACTGATGTCTTGAGATGTTGCTTCAATATATCCACAATTTTCCTCCCTCATGTTGCCATCTATTTTGTGAAGTGCACCAGTCCCTCCAGCAGCAAAGCATCCTCACAACATGATGCTGCCACCCCCGTGCTTCACGGTTGGGATGGTGTTCTTAGGCTTGCAAGCCTCCCCCTTTTTCCTACAAACATAACCATGGTCATTATGGCCAAACAGTTCTATTTCTGTTTCATCAGAGGACATTTCTCCAAAAAGTACGATCTTTGTCCCCACGTGCAGTTGCAATCAGTAGTCTGGCTTTTTTATGGCGGTTTTGGAGCAGTGGCTTCTTCCTTGCCGAGCGGACTTTCAGGTTATGTCGATATAGGACTCGATTTACTGTGGATATAGATACTTTTGTACCTGTTTCCTCCAGCATCTTCACAAGGTCTTTTGCTGTTGTTCTGGGATTGATTTGCACTTTTCGCACCAAAGTACGTTCATCTCTAGGAGACTGAACACGTCTCCTTCCTGAGTGGTATGACAGCTGTGTGGTCCCATGGTGTTTATACTTGTATACTATTGTTTATACAGATGAACGTGGTACCTTCAGGCATTTGGAAATTGCTCCTAAGGATGAACAAGACTTGTGGAGGTCTACAAATAATTTATGAGGTCTTGGCTGATTTCTTTAGATTTTTCCATGATGTCAAGCAAAGAGGCACTGAGTTTGAAGGTAGGCCTTGAAATACATCCACAGGCACACCTCAAATTAACTCAAATTATGTCAATTAGCCTATCAGAAGCTTCTAAAGCCATGACATAATTTTCAGGAATTTTCAAGCTGTTTAAAGGCACAGTCAACTTAGTGTTTGTAAACTTCTGACCCACCAGAATTGTGATACAGTGAATTATAAGTGAAAAATCTGTCTGTAAAGAATTGTTAGAAAAAAATGACTTGTGTCATGCACAAAGTAGATGTCCTAACCGACTTGCAAAAATGATAGTTTATTAACAAGAAATTTGTGGAGTGGTTGAAAAACTAGTTTTAATGACTCCAAATCAAATCAAATTTATTTATATAGCCCTTCGTACATCAGCTGATATCTCAAAGTGCTGTACAGAAACCCAGCCTAAAACCCCAAACAGCAAGCAATGCAGGTGTAGAAGCACGGTGGCTAGGAAAAACTCCCCAGCCTAAGTGTATGTAAACTTCCGACTTCAACTGTATGTGGAAATATTAGGGTTTAGGTCCATTTCAAAGCTTTGTATTGTGTATGTTGTATTGAAATGGTGGACTTTAAAACCCTGACCTGTACCACAACTATTTAACAGCAATGGCCTCACATTGGTCCCAGTGAAAATAATGTATTTGCCAAATACGTAAAATGTCATTCTACTCATGACCCAATTAAAATAATGCATCCCCTTAGCACAAATGACACATTCCATTCAGCTTCATTATAAAATAATGAAACGCTTAAAAAAAAAAAAAATCAGAAGTCAATCATATTGCACTTCAATAGTAACACATTGAATAAGTAATGTATAAGAGAAACGGTAGGGAGGGAGTGGATGGGATGAGAGTGTGACTTCCTCTGGAGAGGTTTTATAGACCATGGTTCATAGAGACTGGATGGACTCATGTATATAGTGGAAATTAAGCCAACATAACCCTGTCCTAATAGTGTCATAAAAAGTTATGGCAACTGATGCCAAATTGACTGTGATGTTAGGACCCCCCCCCCCCCCCCCCCCCCCCAAAAAAAAAAAAGATGTCTGGCTGGCCTTGTGCTATTTTAGCTAGGTAACAGTATTATGTGTCATAACACCAATATAGCCCAGGGTTCCAGTAAACTGCCCCCCCTTCAATTTCATTTCCTATTTTTCTCCTCCCCACTTCTCTTTTCTCCTATCCTCCTCCTCCCTTCTATCTCTCCTCTCATCAGAACTTGGCCCAGTCTACAGGGTACTTGGATCCACACTCACAACAGAACTTGGTCCAGTCTACAGGGTACTTGGATCCACACTCACAACAGAACTTGGCCCAGTCCACAGGGTACTTGGATCCACACTCATGGCAGAACATTGACATCATTCCATCATTATCCACATCGTTGTCGCGTTTAGCATCGTTCCTGAAGGGGAGAAAGGCAAAGAGAGCGAGAGAGAGGGCAACCACTGCAGAGGTTTAATTATGCTGAGCAATACCACAAGAGATCAGTATTCATTCTCCAGACTTGGAGTTGTCTAACACTTCATCACAATCATCACACACACAATACACTCCCAGTCACTCAGACAGGCCCTTTCCTACCTGGAGTTGGAGTTGTCTGCTTTCCTGTTTTGTTGAGTCCCCCTGCTGACAGACAGTTCTTCACAGAGCCGTAGGAACCTTCTGGACGGGGCTTACCTCCAACACTGAGAGGAGGAGTAAGGAGGAGAGACAGAATGAGAGGAGAAGGAATGAAAGGAGAATGAATGAGGGAAAGAAGGAAGAACAGGGAATAGTTGTTGCTGGTGGTCTTACATTTATAGTGTGTTACACATTGACAGGATTTATTGACGCGTGCGTGCTTGTTTTAACCCTAAAGGAGGACTAGTCAGGCCAGACGCAGCAGTGAGATAAGGGGCGCTCCTCACTGATCCTGCAGAGGTAACCTTAATGGATGGGATCCCTATAGGGAGGAGAGAGAAAAGGAGAATAGATGAGAGCGGAGAGAGAAAAGGAGAATAGATGAGAGCGGAGAGAGAAAAGGAGAATAGATGAGAGCGGAGAGAGGAAGGGAGAATAGATGAGAGCGGAGAGAGGAAGGGAGATGAGAGCGGAGAGAGGAAGGGAGAGGAGAGCGGAGAGAGGAAGGGAGATGAGAGCGGAGAGAGGAAGGGAGAGGAGAGCGGAGAGAGGAAGGGAGATGAGAGCGGAGAGAGGAAGGGAGAGGAGAGCGGAGAGAGGAAGGGAGATGAGAGCGGAGAGAGGAAGGGAGAGGAGAGCGGAGAGAGGAAGGGAGATGAGAGCGGAGAGAGGAAGGGAGATGAGAGCGGAGAGAGGAAGGGAGAGGAGAGCGGAGAGAGGAAGGGAGAGGAGAGCGGAGAGAGGAAGGGAGAGGAGAGCGGAGAGAGGAAGGGAGAGGAGAGCGGAGAGAGGAAGGGAGAGGAGAGCGGAGAGAGGAAGGGAGAGGAGAGCGGAGAGAGGAAGGGAGAGGAGAGCGGAGAGAGGAAGGGAGAGGAGAGCGGAGAGAGGAAGGGAGAGGAGAGCGGAGAGAGGAAGGGAGAGGAGAGCGGAGAGAGGAAGGGAGAGGAGAGCGGAGAGAGGAAGGGAGATGAGAGCGGAGAGAGGAAGGGAGATGAGAGGAGAGGGAGAGAGGAGAGTGGAAGGGAGATGAGAGAGGAAGGGAGAGGAGAGTGGGAGAGAGGAAGGGAGATGAGAGGAGAGCGGAGAGAGGAAGGGAGATGAGAGGAGAGCGGAGAGAGGAAGGGAGATGAGAGGAGAGCGGAGAGAGGAAGGGAGATGAGAGGAGAGCGGAGAGAGGAAGGGAGATGAGAGGAGAGCGGAGAGAGGAAGGGAGATGAGAGGAGAGCGGAGAGAGGAAGGGAGATGAGAGGAGAGTGGAGAGAGGGAGGAGAGCGGAGAGAGGAAGGGAGATGAGAGGAGAGCGGAGAGAGGAAGGGAGATGAAAGAGGAAGGGAGATGAGAGCGGAGAGAGGAAGGGAGAGGAGAGCGGAAGGGAGATGAGAGCGGAGAGAGGAAGGGAGAGGAGAGCGGAAGGGAGATGAGAGGAGAGCGGAGAGCGGAAGGGAGATGAGCGGAGAAAGGAATGGAGATGAGAGCGGAAGGGAGAAGAGAGGAGAGCAGAGAAAGGAATGGAGATGAGAGCGGAAGGGAGAAGAGAGGAGAGCAGAGAAAGGAATGGAGATGAGAGCGGAAGGGAGAAGAGAGGAGAGCAGAGAAAGGAAGGGAGATGAGAGAGGAAGGGAGAGGAGAGCGGAGAGAGGAAGGGAGAGGAGAGCGGAGAGAGGAAGGGAGAGGAGAGCGGAGAGAGGAAGGGAGAGGAGAGCGGAAGGGAGAGGAGAGAGGAAGGGAGAGGAGAGCGGAGAGAGGAAGGGAGAGGAGAGCGGAGAGAGGAAGGGAGAGGAGAGCGGAGAGAGGAAGGGAGAGGAGAGCGGAAGGGAGAGGAGAGCGGAAGGGAGAGGAGAGCGGAAGGGAGAGGAGAGCGGAGAGAGGAAGGGAGAGGAGAGCGGAGAGAGGTAGGGAGAGGAGAGCGGAGAGAGGAAGGGAGAGGAGAGCGGAGAGAGGAAGGGAGAGGAGAGCGGAGAGAGGAAGGGAGAGGAGAGCGGAGAGAGGAAGGGAGATGAGAGGAGAGCGGAGAGAGGAAGGGAGAGGAGAGCGGAGAGAGGAAGGGAGAGGAGAGCGGAGAGAGGAAGGGAGATGAGGAGAGCGGAGAGAGGAAGGGAGAGGAGAGCGGAGAGAGGAAGGGAGATGAGAGGAGAGCGGAGAGAGGAAGGGAGATGAGAGGAGAGCGGAGAGAGGAAGGAAGATGAGAGGAGAGCGGAAGGAAGATGAGAGGAGAGCGGAGAGAGGAAGGGAGATGAGAGGAGAGGGGAGGAGATGAGGGGAGAGGGGAGGAGATGAGGGGAGAGAGGAGAGAAGATGGGGGATGAGGACAGGAAAGTAGGAGAGCGGAGAGGAGACAGGAGGATTACTTGTTAGATATTACTGCATGGTCGGAACTAGAAGCACAAGCATTTTGCTACACTCGCATTAACATCTGCTAACCATGTGTGACATTTTATTTTTTGAGGAGCGGCGAGAAGAGGGGAGGAGACGAGAGGAGGAGACGAGGGGAGATAGGAGGTGAGGAGATGAGGGGAGAGAGGAGGTGCTGAGAGAGGAAAGGAAGAGATGGGAGAGGAGAGGAGAGAAGACGTGCAGAGAGAAGATGTGAGGAGGAGTGGAGAGAAGACGTGCGGAGAGAAGATGGGGAGAGAGGAGATAAGGAGTGGAGAGAAGACGTGCGGAGAGAAGATGGGGAGAGAGGAGATGAGGAGGCGAAGAGGGGAGAGGAATACAGGGTGTAGACATAAAGCATGACAGTCGTATCTCTCCAGCAAAGTGGCTTTAGTTCAGTGACGTTGTATCTGAATCTGTTAGTTTAGTACTACAGAGTGCTAGCTCCAGTGTTAGTTTGGTACTACAGAGTGCTAGCTCCAGTGTTAGTTTGGTACTACAGAGTGCTAGCTCCAGTGTTAGTTTGGTACTAGAGAATGCTAGCTCCAGTGTTAGTTTGGTACTACAGAGTGCTAGCTCCAGTGTTAGTTTGGTACTAGAGAATGCTAGCTCCAGTGTTAGTTTAGTACTAGAGTGCTAGTGCCGGTGTTAGTTTCTGTCAGTGTGGCCTAGCACAGAAGAGACTGGGTCTATTTTGAGATGTCCTCTAGCAGACAGAGACAGTTTTGTAAAAGAGACTGAGCAGAAAGAGACAAGCATGTGAAATAACCCCTGGGTTACACAAATATCTCTACCATCATCTTACTGTGAGGACCAGCGTGTGTGTGCTTGTGTGTGTGTTACCGGAGTGCTGGGCCAGGCCAGATCTCTGGGGTAAACAGGAGGAAGAGTAGGACACAGCAGGAGAGTTGGCCTTCTTCACAGAAGAACTGTGGAGATTGCATGTGTGCCCACACACACACCCACACTGTTCTATGCTGTGCATGGCTCACACACTTAAAATAAGTGTTAAACACTCATACCCATGAGTCAATGCTGTCCTTCACTCATACCCATGAGTCAGTGCTGTCCTTCACTCATACCCATGAGTCAATGCTGTCCTTCACTCATACCCATGAGTCAATGCTGTCCTTCACTCATACCCATGAGTCAGTGCTGTCCTTCACTCATACCCATGAGTCAGTGCTGTCCTTCACTCATACCCATGGGTCAGTGCTGTCCTTCACTCATACCCATGAGTCAGTGCTGTCCTTCACTCATACCCATGAGTCAATGCTGTCCTTCACTCATACCCATGGGTCAGTGCTGTCCTTCACTCATACCCATGAGTCAGTGCTGTCCTTCACTCATACCCATGAGTCAGTGCTGTCCTTCACTCATACCCATGGGTCAGTGCTGTCCTTCACTCATACCCATGAGTCAGTGCTGTCCTTCACTCATACCCATGGGTCAGTGCTGTCCTTCACTCATACCCATGGGTCAGTGCTGTCCTTCACTCATACCCATGAGTCAGTGCTGTCCTTCACTCATACCCATGAGTCAGTGCTGTCCTTCACTCATACCCATGGGTCAGTGCTGTCCGTCCTATCTGTGTGCGTGCAGCTCCTTACAGAATTTAATGTGTCTGCTGCGTTCTCACTGAACCGCCGCTGGCAGGATGGACACTCAGACTAACTTTGCTTTACAGCGCTCAGCGGTGAGGCTGAGGCAAGCTGCAATGCATGCAGGAGGAAGTAGTGGAGACAGAGAGAGGAAGCAGTGGAGACAGAGAGAGGAAGCCGTGGAGACAGAGAGAGGAAGCCGTGGAGACAGAGAGAGGAAGCCGTGGAGACAGAGAGAGGAAGCCGTGGAGACAGAGAGAGGAAGCCGTGGAGACAGAGAGAGGAAGCCGTGGAGACAGAGAGAGGAAGCAGTGGAGACAGAGAGAGGAAGCAGTGGAGACAGAGAGAGGAAGCCGTGGAGACAGGGAGAGGAAGCAGTGGAGACAGAGAGAGGAAGCCGTGGAGACAGAGAGAGGAAGCCGTGGAGACAGAGAGAGGAAGCCGTGGAGACAGAGAGAGGAAGCCGTGGAGACAGAGAGAGGAAGCCGTGGAGACAGAGAGAGGAAGCAGTGGAGACTGAGAGGAAGCAGTGGAGACGGAGAGGAAGCAGTGGAGACAGAGAGAGGAAGCAGTGGAGACGGAGAGGAAGCAGTGGAGACGGAGAGGAAGCAGTGGAGACGGAGAGGAAGCAGTGGAGACGGAGAGGAAGCCATGGAGAGAGAGAGGAAGCCATGGAGAGAGAGAGGAAGCCATGGAGACAGAGAGAGGAAGCCATGGAGACAGAGAGAGGAAGCAGTAGAGACAGAGAGAGGAAGCAGTGGAGACAGAGAGAGGAAGCAGTGGAGACAGAGAGAGGAAGCAGTGGAGACAGAGAGAGGAAGCAGTGGAGACAGAGAGAGGAAGCAGTGGAGACAGAGAGAGGAAGCAGTGGAGACAGATAGAGGTTAGTACAGTGGCCCTTGGGGTTGGGGTCCCATGAGAAAATCTTTACTAATCTTATGAAAAAAGTTACCAATCAATATGAAGATCTCCACATGGGCCTAGGCCTCCTATAAACCTACAGCCTATATTAAAATGCAAAACACTTGTTTTATCGCTAATGCTAAGTGTCAGTGTGAATCATATTTCCCCTCTTTCAGGGGTAAAACATTACAATTGTAAAGCTAATAGGCTATGTGTTTGTTGATGGACAGAGGTGAATGAACCTACAGCAGCCACGGTGACAATGGCTGTGGTCATTTTGGCTTGTTTTTGCTGTTCTCCAAATAGCACATTAATGTTTATTTCTTTTTTATTGTATAGAAAAGCACTAAAACCCTGGTTACAGCCCTGATCCTGTTGCCATGTCACTTTACCCCACCTACAGAGCCTTCGGAAAATATTCAGACCCCTTTACTTTTCCCACATTTTGTTAGGTTACAGTCTTAATGATTTCATTTTTTTCATCCCTCATCAATCTACACACAATACCCCATAATGACAAAGCAAAAATAGGTAGACATTTTTGCTAATTTTATATAGAGAGGAATATATGTATCCATACATATAAAATGAAACATCATTACATGAGTATTCAGACCATTTACTCTGTACATTGTTGAAGCACCTTTGGCAGTGATTACAGCCTTGAGTCTTCTTGGGTATGATGCTACAAGCGTTGAACACCTGTATTTGGGGAGTTTCTCCCGTTCGTCTCTGCAGAACCTGTCAAGCTCTGTCAGGTTGGATGGGGAGCATTGCTGCACAACTATTTTCAGGTGTCTCCAGAGATGTTAGATCAGGTTCAAGTCTGGACTCTTGCTGGGCCACTCAAGGACATTCAGAGACTTGTCCCGAAGCCATTCCTGCATTGTCTTGGCTGTGTGCTTAGGGTCTGAGTCTGAGGTCATGAGCGCTCTGGAGCAGGTTTTCATTAAGGATCTCTGTACTTTGCTCCGTTGATCTTTGCCTCGATCCTGACTAGTCTCCCTGTCCCTGAAAAACATCCCCAAAGCATGACGCTGCCACCACCACCATGCTTCACCGTAGGGATGGTGCCAGGTTTCCTGCAGACGTGACACTTGGCATTCAGGCCAAAGAGTTTACTTTTGGCTTCATCAGACCAGATAATCATTTTTCTCATGGTCTGTGAGTCTTTAGGTGCCTTTTGGCAAACTCCAAGCAGGCTGTCATGTGCCTTTTACTGAGGAGTGGCTTCTGTCTGACCACTCTAATATAAAGGCCTGATTGGTGGAGTGCTGCAAAGATGGTTGTCCTTCTGGAAGGTTCTCCCATCTCCACAGAGGAACTCTGGAGCTCAGTCAGAGTGACCATCGGGTTCTTGGTCACCTCCCTGATCAAGGCCTTTCTCCCCCGATTGCTCAGTTTGGCTGGGTGGCCGGTAGTGTCTTGGTGGTTCCAAACTTCTTCCATTAAATGAATGGTGGAGGCCACTGAGTTCTTCGGGACCTTCAATGCTGCAGAAATGTTTTGGTACCCTTTCCCAGATCTGTGCCTCGAAAGAAAGAATCCTGTCTCGGAGCTCTACAAACAATTCCTTCAACCTCATGGCTTGGTTTTTGCTCTGACATGCAATGTCAACTGTGGGACCTTATATAGACAGGTATGTGCCTTTCCAAGATCAATTTCGCATCTCATAGCAAAGGGTCTGAATGCTTATGTAAATAAGGTATTTCGGTTATTTATTTTTAATACATTGTTACGATTAACTATGAGTGGTGGGTGGAATCAGGCGCAGAGAGCAGGGTTCTGTCGTTTATCAAAATTTATTCACCGGTGCAACCAAAATGATGACGCCAACACACAAGGCGTATAAGTTGCCAGTCCAAAAACAACAGGACAAAATAGACCGGATAAATAAAGAACACGAAAAGCAAATACACCATCAAACACAGAGTAACAATTAACAAGCCCGCACAAAATACCCAGCAGGCCTAGTGCCCTTAAATACCCTACAAACAAACCCTAATACAAAAACAGGTGTACCCAATTAACCAATAACAAACACAAACGGAAAAAGAATCGATGGCAGCTAATAGGCCGGTGACGACGACCGCCGAGCCCCCCCCGAACAGGAAGAGGCACCCTCTTCAGCGAGGTTCGTGACAGTACCCCCCCCCCCCTGACTCGGCCTCGAGGACGACCCGGAGGATGAGGCGCGGGGCGATCCGGGTGAAGGCGGTGGAAATCCCTCAAGAGGGAAGGATCTAAAATGTCCTCCCCGGTACCCAGCACCTCTCCTCCGGACCGTACCCCTCCCAGTCCACGAGGTACTGCAGGCCCCTCACCCGGCATCTCGAGTCCAGAATAGCTCGTACTGTGTACGCCGGGGACCCCTCGATGTCCAGAGGGAGTGGAGGGACCTCCGGTACCTCATTGTCTTGTAGGGGACCAGCTACCACCGGCCTGAGGAGAGACACATGAAACGAGGGGTTAATGCAATAATAAGAGGGAAGTTGCAATCTATAACAAACCTCATTTATCCTCCTCAGGACTTTAAATGGCCCCACACACTGCGGCCCCAGCTTCCGGCAGGGCAGGCGGAGGGGCAGGTTTCGGGTCGAGAGCCAGACCCTGTCCCCTGGTGCGAACACCGGGGCCTCACTGCGGTGGCGGTCAGCGACTCTCTTCTGCCGTTCACTGGCCTGCCTGAGAGAAGCCTGGACTGCCTGCCAGGTCTCTCTAGAGCGCTGTACCCACTCCTCCACCGCAGGAGCCTCGGTCTGACTCTGATGCCACGGAGCCAGGACCGGCTGGTAGCCCAGTACGCATTCAAATGGCGACATATTTGTGGACGAATGCCGAAGAGAGTTCTGGGCCAATTCTGGCCACGGGACGTACCTCGCCCATTCTCCTGGCCGATCCTGGCAATACGACCTCAGAAACCTACCCACTTCCTGGTTTAATCTCTCCACCTGCCCATTACTTTCGGGGTGATAACCAGAGGTAAGGCTGACCGAGATCCCCAAACGCTCCATAAACGCCTTCCAAACCCGGGACGTGAACTGGGGACCCCGATCGGAGACTATATCCTCTGGAACCCCATAGTGCCGGAAGACGTGGGTAAATAGAGCCTCTGCAGTCTGTAGGGCCGTGGGAAGACCAGGCAATGGGAGGAGACGGCAGGACTTAGAGAACCGATCCACAACGACCAGAACGGTAGTGTTTCCCTGAGATGGAGGAAGATCAGTAAGAAAATCCACCGAGAGATGGGACCATGGCCGTTGTGGAACTGGGAGGGGCTGTAACTTCCCTCTAGGAAGGTGAATAGGAGCCTTAATCTGGGCGCATACCGAACAGGAGGAGACATAGATCCTCACATCCCTAGCTAAAGTAGGCCACCAGTATTTCCCCCTAAGACCCCGCACCGTTCTATCAATCCCCGGATGACCCGCAGACGGTAGTGTGTGAGCCCACCGAATCAATTTATCACGGACACCAAGCGGTACGTAACTTTTACCAGTCGGACACTGTATAGGCGCAGGTTCAACCCTCAACGCCCGCTCGATGTCCGCGTCCACCTCCCATACCACTGGGGCCACCAGCCGAGAGGCTGGAAGGATGGGAGTGGGTTCGATGGACCGGTCCTCTGTGTCATAGAGACGGGACAGTGCGTCGGCCTTAGTGTTGAGGGAACCTGGTCTGTAAGAGATTGTAAATCTAAAACGTGTAAAAAAACATGGCCCACCTAGCCTGACGCGGATTCAGTCTCCTCGCTTCTCGAATATACTCCAGATTACAGTGGTCAGTCCAGATGAGAAAAGGGTGTTTAGCCCCCTCTAGCCAGTGTCTCCACACCTTCAGGGCCTTTACCATAGCTAGTAACTCCCGATCCCCCACATCATAGTTCCGCTCCGCCGGACCCAGCTTCTTAGAAAAGAAAGCGCAGGGACGGAGCTTCGGTGGCGTGCCCGAACGCTGAGACAGCACGGCCCCAACCCCAGCCTCGGACGCATCCACCTCCACTATGAATGCTAACGAAGGGTCCGGATGCGCCAACACGGGAGCTCCAGTGAACAGTACCTTCAACTGGTTGAAGGCTCCATCAGCCTCTGCTGACCACCGCAGACGCACCGGTCCCCCCTTCAGCAGTGAGGTAATGGGCGCCGCTACTTGGCCAAAACCCCGGATAAACCTCCGGTAGTAATTGGCAAACCCTAAAAACCGCTGCACCTCCTTTACCGTGGTCGGAGTCAGCCAATTACGCACGGCATTAACGCGGTCACACTCCATCATCATCCCCGAACTGGAAATGCGATAACCCAGGAAGTAAACGGCTGGTTTGGAGAACACACATTTCTCAGCCTTGACGTATAGGTCATGCTCCAGCAGTCGCCCAAGAACCTTGCGCACCAAGGAAACATGCGCGGCGCGTGTGGCAGAATAAATCAAGATGTCATCAATATAGACTACCACACCCTGCCCGTGCAAGTCCCTGAGAATCTCATCTACAAAGGATTGGAAGACGGCTGGAGCATTCTTCAACCCATACGGCATGACGCGGTACTCATAGTGGCCTGATGTGGTACTAAACGCTGTTTTCCACTCGTCTCCCTTCCGAATACGCACCAGATTATACGCGCTCCTGAGGTCCAGTTTTGTTAAGAAACGCACTCCGTGGAATGATTCCACCGCCGTAGCGATGAGAGGTAGCGTATAACTAAAACCCACTGTGATCGAATTGAGACCCGTGATAATCAATGCACGGATGCAGACCTCCCTCCTTTTTCCTCACAAAAAAGAAACTCGAGGAGACGGGTGACATGGAGGGCCGAATGTACCCCTGTCTCAGAGCTTCCGTGACATATGTTTCCATAGCCAACGTCTCCTCCTGTGATAGTGGGTACACATGACTCCGGGGAAGTGCAGCGTTCTCCAGGAGGTTTATCACGCAATCCCACCGTCGATGAGGTGGTAATTTGGTCGCTTTCTTCTTACTAAAAGCGATAGCCAAATCGGCATATTCTGGGGGAATGCGCACGGTGGAAACCTGGTCTGGACTCTCCACTGTCGTGGCACCGATGGAAACTCCTATACACCTCTCCGAACACTCGTCTGACCACCCCTTAAGAGCCCCCTGTTTCCAGGAAATAACCGGATTGTGAATAGCCAGCCAGGGAACCCCCAACACCACCGGGAACCCAGGTGAATCAATAAGGTAGAAACTGATCCTCTCCCTATGATTCCCCTGCGTTACCATGTCCAGCGGAATCGTGGCCTCCCTGACCAGCCCTGACCCTAACGGTCGGCTATCTAAGGAGTGCACGGGGACAGGTGGGTCTATCGGCACTAACGGAATACCCAATTTACGGGCGAGTCCACGATCCATAAAACTCCCAGCTGCGCCTGAATCGACTAGCGCCTTATGCTGAAGAGAGGGGAAAAACGCAGGGGAAAAAATTAACAAAAACATGTGACCAACAAGGAGCTCTGAGTGAGTTTGGTGCTTACTCACCTGGGGTGGCCGAGAAGTGTTCCGCCGACCATCTCGACTCCCAGAGGGACTCCTCCAACACCGGTCCGAAGTGTGTCCTCTACGTCCACAATAGGAGCAGGAGGAGCCCCCTCTGGTTCCCCTAGATGCAGCTCCTCCCAACTCCATCAGAGTGGGAGTGGGAGAGCTGGAGGGTGGAATTAACAGGACCCCTTCCGAACGCCCGCGGGCAGCCAGCAGGTTGTCCAATCGAATAGACATGTCTATAAGTTCATCCAGGGAGAGAGTTGTGTCTCTGCAAGCTAGCTCCCGGCAGACGTCCTCCCGGAGACTACACCGGTAATGATCCATCAGGGCCCTGTCATTCCACCCAGCACCAGCAGCTAGGGTCCTAAACTCCAACGCGAAGTCCTGCGCACTCCTCATCTCCTGTCTGAGGTGGAACAGTTTCTCACCCGCCGCTTTTCCCTCTGGTGGATGATCGAACACAGCTCTGAAACGGCGGGTGAACTCCAGGTAGTTGTCCCGAGCCGAGTCTGGACTGTTCCAGACCGCGTTAGCCCAGTCCAAGGCCCTGCCCGTTAAACAGGAGACGAGGAGGCTCACACTCTCCTCACCCGAGGGAGCCGGACGCACGGTAGCCAGGTAGAGCTCTAGCTGGAGCAAAAACCCCTGGCACCCAGCCGCTGCTCCCTCGTATTCCCTCGGGGGAGTGAGACGCAGTGCGCCGGACCCAGAGGACGATGTAGGTGGTGTAGGTGGTGTCGGCAGTGGGAGAGCTGAGATAGACGTCGGTAGACCACTCCTTTCCCATCGTTCCATCCTCTCCATCATCTGATCCATCGCCGTACCAATCCGATGGAGGACAGCTGTGTGGTGATGGACGCGCTCCTCCATAGTGGGGAGAGGGGTGGTCGCTGCTCCTGCTGATTCCATTTCTTCGGTGCGGGCTTCTGTTACGATTAACTATGAGTGGTGGGTGGAATCAGGCGCAGAGAGCAGGGTTCTGTCGTTTATCAAAATTTATTCACCGGTGCAACCAAAATGATGACGCCAACACACAAGGCGTATAAGTTGCCAGTCCAAAAACAACAGGACAAAATAGACCGGATAAATAAAGAACACGAAAAGCAAATACACCATCAAACACAGAGTAACAATTAACAAGCCCGCACAAAATACCCAGCAGGCCTAGTGCCCTTAAATACCCTACAAACAAACCCTAATACAAAACAGGTGTACCCAATTAACCAATAACAAACACAAACGGAAAAAGAATTGATGGCAGCTAATAGGCCGGTGACGACGACCGCCGAGCCCCACCTGAACAGGAAGAGGCACCCTCTTCAGCGAGGTTCGTGACATACATTTTCAAAAAATTTTACAAACCTGTTTTCACTTTGTCATTATGGGGTATTGTGTGTAGATTGCTGAGGATAAAAAAAAACATTTTAGAATAAGGCTGTAACGTAACAAAATGTGGAATAAGTCAAGGGGTCTGAATACTTTCAGAAGGCACTGTACATATCTACCTCAATTACCTCGTACCCCAGCACATTTACTCGGTACTGTTACCCCGTGTGTATAACCAAGTTATCGTTACTCATTGCGTATTTATTCCTTGTGATATTATTTTTCTATTATTTCTTTTTTCTCTCTTTGCAGTGTTGAGAATGGCCTGTAAGTAAGCATTTCACTGTAAATGTACACCTGTTTTTTACAACGCATGTGACAACTACAATTTTATTTGATCACACAGTCACCGGATGGAATCTGGAACAATACAATCACACAGTCACTGGAATTAATCTGGAACAACACAATCACTGGGTCATAGGAGGGGGGGTGGAGGTGGAGATAAGGGTGGTGTTACCTGGTACATAGGAGGAGGGTGGAGGAGGGGGTAACCCCCCCCTCCTCCTTCATAACCTGAGTGAGGCCCTTGGTAGCTCTGAGGTGGCGATGAAGTCCTCGTGTTTCCTACGCCAGTTGGACAGCTTCTTGGAAGGCTCTGGCTGGAACACACACACACACACACACACACACTTCAGTGATGCATTGGTGGAGAATGATGAAGGGCTAACTAGGTCCGAGGTGGTGCCGTCACAGTGTGTTGGTGGCTGTTGTTGTTTTTTGGTGCCTTGAGCAACACCAAGAATCCTCTGAGCAAAGTCTCTCACTTGCTTCTAAGAAATTGTTTTGTCCCCTGATTGTGATGCTGATATATTTGGCCAGAATATATTGTAAAGTCCTCTTTACTAGTACTTTAGGTCTTCCTGGACGCTGAGATTTACCACTAGTGACAGAAGTGGTTTGGCATCATACCACTTCACGGTTGGTCACATGACACTCGCAGTCAACTCATATCTGGTTACAGCTCAGATCACACGCTTGTATCCCTCAGTGATTAAACTGGGTTAGTTGTCAGGCAGCGTGGCTAGCTCAGTTAGTTGTCAGGCAGCGTGGCTAGCTCAGTTAGTTGTCAGGCAGCGTGGCTAGCTCAGTTAGTTGTCAGGCAGCGTGGCTAGCTCAGTTAGTTGTCAGGCAGCGTGGCTAGCTCAGTTAGTTGTCAGGCAGCGTGGCTAGCTCAGTTAGTTGTCAGGCAGCGTGGCTAGCTCAGTTAGTTGTCAGGCAGCGTGGCTAGCTCAGTTAGATGTCAGGCAGTGTAGCTAGCTCAGTTAGCCACCAGGTTAGCATAGCTAGCTCAGTTAGCTGTCAGGTTAGCGTAGCGGGTCTACCAGAAGTTAAGTGTTATAGGAGGAAGATATATAGTGTGTGCAACTAATATTGTAATGTGTTGAGTGCATGGAAGGGATTACAGGTGGAAGGCATTGATGAGGGTATGGGTGGAGATCGTAGAAACTAACAATGTCACTGAGGGAGAGAGGGTCATGTACAGTTCAAGTCGGAAATGTACATAAACTTATGTTGGAGTCATTAAAACTCGTTTTTCAACCACTCCACAAATTTCTTGTTAACAAACTATAGTTTTGGCAAGTCGGTTAGGACATCTACTTTGTGCATGACACAAGTCATTTTTCCAACAATTGTTTACAGACAGATTATTTCACTTGTAAATCACTGTTACACAATTCCAGTGGGTCAGAAGTTTACATACACTAAATTGACCTATGTACTGATGTCAGGCTACGGGCCAGCACTGCCGATGTCAGGCTACGGGCCAGCACTGCCGATGTCAGGCTACGGGCCAGCACTGCCGATGTCAGGCTACGGGCCAGCACTGCCGATGTCAGGCTACGGGCCAGCACTGCCGATGTCAGGCTACGGGCCAGCACTGCCGATGTCAGGCTACGGGCCAGCACTGCCGATGTCAGGCTACGGGCCAGCACTGCCGATGTCAGGCTACGGGCCAGCACTGCCGATGTCAGGCTACGGGCCAGCACTGCCGATGTCAGGCTACGGGCCAGCACTGCCGATGTCAGGCTACGGGCCAGCACTGCCGATGTCAGGCTACGGGCCAGCACTGCCGATGTCAGGCTACGGGCCAGCACTGCCGATGTCAGGCTACGGGCCAGCACTGCCGATGTCAGGCTACGGGCCAGCACTGCCGATGTCAGGCTACGGGCCAGCACTGCCGATGTCAGGCTACGGGCCAGCACTGCCGATGTCAGGCTACGGGCCAGCACTGCCGATGTCAGGCTACGGGCCAGCACTGCCGATGTCAGGCTACGGGCCAGCACTGCCGATGTCAGGCTACGGGCCAGCACTACCGATGTCAGGCTACGGGCCAGCACTACCGATGTCAGGCTACGGGCCAGCACTACCGATGTCAGGCTACTGTTTCTAATTATGCTTCTAACACAATAGAGCAAGATGCAGTGCCCAAAGGGCTGGGCCAATACACATTTGAATACTCTAGCTAATACACACAGCAATGATCTGTTTCATAACCACACAAACATACGTAAAATAAAGACTATTCAACTTACTTTCACAGCCCTAGTTTTGACTGAAATACATAAGTGGTTTAAGGTATATATTTTTTTATTTAACCAGGTAGGCAAGTTGAGAACAAGTTCTCATTTACAATTGCGACCTGGCCAAGATAAAGCAAAGCAGTTCGACAGATACAACGACACAGAGTTACACATGAAGTAAAACAAACATACAGTCAATAATACAGTATAAACAAGTCTATATACGATGTGAGCAAATGAGGTGAGAAGGGAGGTAAAGGCAAAAAAAGGCCATGGTGGCAAAGTAAATACAATATAGCAAGTAAAACACTGGAATGGTAGATTTGCAATGGAAGAATGTGCAAAGTAGAAATACAAATAATGGGGTGCAAAGGAGCAAAATAAATAAATTAATTAAATACAGTAAGGAAAGAGGTAGTTGTTTGCGCTAAATTATAACAAATCTGGAAACAGAAATTATACACTATATGACCAAAAGTATGTGGACACCTGCTCGTTGAACAAAATCATGGGCATTAATATGGAGTTGGGTCTCCCCTTTGCTGCAGAGACTCTGCCACTAGAGCATTAATGAAGTCGTGCACTGATGTTGGGCGATTAGCCCTGGCTCACAGTCTGCGTTACAATTCATCCCAAAGGTGTTTGATGCGGTTGACGTTAGGGATCTGTGCAGGACAGTCAAGATCTTCCACACCGATCTCAACAAACCATTTGTGTATGGACCTTGCTTTGTGCACGGGGGCGTTGTCATGCTGAAACAGGAAAGGGTCTTCCCCAAACTGTTGCCACAAAGTTGGAAGCACATAATCGTCTATAATGTAATTGTTTGCTGTAGGGTTAAGATTTCCCATCACTGGAACTAAGGGGCCTGAACCATGAAAAACAGCCCCAGACCATTATTCGTCCTCCATGAAACTTTATAGTTCGCACGACGCATTGGCGTTCTCCTGGCATCTGCCAAACCCAGATTCTTCTGTCGGACTGCCAGATGTGAATTCATCATTCCAGATAATGTGTTTCCACTGCTCCAGAGTACAATTGCAGCGAGCTTTACACCACTCCAGCCGACGCTTGGTATTGCTCATGGTGATCTTAGGCTTGTGTGCGGCTGCTCCGCCATGAAAACCCATTTCATGAAACTCCCGACGAAAAGTTATTGTGCTGACATTGCTTCCAGAGGCAGTTTGGAACCCGGTAGCGAGTGTTGCAACCGAGGACAGACGATTTTTACCTGCTACGCACTTTAGTATTCTGCGGTCCCATTCCGTGAGCTTGTGTAACCTACCACTTAAGTAGCTGAGCTGTTGTTATTCCTAGAAGTTTCCACTTCACAATAACAGCACTTACAGTTGCCCGGGGCATCTCTAGCAGGGCAGACATTTGACAAACGGACTTGTTGGAAAGGTGGCATCCCATGACGGTGCCACATTCAGTAAGGCCACTATACTGCCAATGTCTGTCTATGGAGATTGCATATCTGTGTATTCGATTTTAGACACCTGTCAGCAACGGGTGTGGCTGAAATAGCTGAATCCACTAATTTGAAGGGGTGTCCACATACTTTTGCATATATAGTGTAGGTCACAGTTAACAAATGTAGGCTTGTTTTACAGTAGAGTTAGCATAAATAACTGCATAAAATAGTTGACTATATAGGGGAAATACATGGAAATCTTCCGTTTGATGTATTTGATACCATTCCACCTATTCCTCTCCAGCCATTACCAGCCACCTCTGGTAGAGGTGCTCAAAAAGTGACTTTTTGGACCTCAATGTCAAAATAGATAAAAGATACATAAAAGGTTCTCAAAGTTGACCTATTTTGCATACCCCACCATACAATCAGACATCCATGTCTTCATCATTGGAAAAAAATAACGGTTGAGATTGACAACATATTAAAGCTTAAATATTTTAAATTGTTGTTTACTAAAAATTTTCCTTTTTTTAACCTATTAAAACATCAATTCTCTAAAAATCTGTAAACTGTTTTTTTTCTTTCTCGATTTTATACACCTGTCAGCAACAGGTGTGGCTGAAATGACAGAATCCACTCATTTGAATGGGTGTCCACATACTTTTGCATATATAGGTCACATTTAGCTAATAAATGTGGGCTTGTTTTACAGTAGAGTGGGTCTTTGTCTTCATTCAATTCATCACTGGGTCCCTTCCACAGCCTCTTTCACAGTAGTCTGGGGCAAGCTTTGGCATGGTTGTTGGAGCTGTTCTCCTACTATGAACCGTGTGATGTGTTGTCTCACGTTTGGTCATGTAGATCTCTGTTCCCTCAGCCTTCTGCTTGCCAAAGTCAACCACCTTCCTCTTCTTAGCTGGTACTTTCTGACAGATGGGGGGGGGTATGTTTCTTCTACAGGGGGACAAGGAAAGTGGCAAGGAGGTTTAAACCTGAATACAAGCATGCAACTGCTACAGTGTGTGTGTGTACTTGTTTTTCTACCTGATCAGGGCCCCAGTGTCCAAACAAATTCACCCAAATATCTTGACAAGGTAGGAAAACAACAACTTTTTTGAAAAGTCAGGACTTATTTTAATGTCCTGAATTTGTTCAAATGCTATTTTAAGCTCAAGGGTTACGTTTAGGGTTAAGGTAATGGTTAGGTGTAGGGAAAATACCATTTCTAAATGGTCAAATGTTTTTACTCCCCAAAAAGTAGTGACATTTCACACAAATAGAGCTACGTGTGTCTACGTTGATACAGTACAAAATACCCCTGACTAATCTGTGGAGGGAGTCACACCTTAACTCAGTCAGCAATACAGCAACACAATGACTAGCAGCTGCTGCTGACTCTGTCCTCCATCTGATGACAACTGCTGTGGAAATTGGCACCAGAACACAGATAGTGGTCATTATTTCATCACCGCCTTCCCTTTTTTTTTAGCTACTGTAAACATGGCTACTTAACCTCACCAGTGTTTGGTAAGCATATCAAAACATAATCAATGTTTTACTCTGCTGCAGAGGGAAGGGTGTAATTATGAAGCCTGGGGGATGTGTATATCAGTGAGACAGCTGTGGCTCACCAGAGAAAGCAACATGAATCTGTACACAAATCTGTGTGTTTGTCTTCCCAGGACTGTAGTGTAGAAGGTCCTTCCATAGATCTTACAAGGGATCAGCTCTCCATTGGAGTGCAGAGCCTCCTCCACATCTGTACAGGAAGGAATGGATGGGCTGTTTCGCCTTCTGTACATCGCAATGTCATTTGTCGGTTTATGTGAAATATATTTTTATCTAATTCTATTATAAATTCTCAGTCTGCAACATCACAAGTGAAATGTACTCAAGTAACAAACACTATAATGCATTGGTTCAAAACAGCATAAATAACTGCATAAAATAGTTGACTATATAGGGGAAATACATGGAAATCTTCCGTTTGATGTATTTGATACCATTCCACCAATTCCGCTCCAGCCATCACCACGAGCCCTTCCTCCCAAATAAAAAAGGTACCACCAACCTCCTCTGGTAGAAGTGCTCAAAAAGTGACTTTTTGGACCTCAATGTCAAAATAGATAAAAGATAGATAAAAGGTTCTCAAAGATAATATAGGTGCTCAAAGTTGACCTATTTTGCATACCCCACCATACAATGAGACATCCATGTCTTCATCATTGGAAAATATTAACGGTTGAGATTGACAACATATTAAAGCTTAAATATTTTAAAATGTTTAATAAATATTGACTTTTTTTTAACCTATTAAATGTAAATGATCTAAAAACACCCTTTTTTTTCTCCATATATTTGCCTAGCCTATGTTGTAGCTTAGACCCTATTTGATATCATCTGAGGTTTTAGTGTTGTGCCTGTTATCAGTTGAGACACAATGAAGGTAGAAGTTAGGGATTCATTTGGTTTGGTTTAGAATTGTATTTTTATGATAGTACAGAATTGGGCAGATCATGATTGAGCGTACATTCCAGCACAGTAGGTAGCAGCATGCACTTAAAAGATTGTTTGCGGATCACTATGACACCATAGAAAAAGGCATTTGAAGGTGGGTGGACCGGCGGCCATCTTTGTGGTAGTAATTAGAAGTGACACTTTCAGTTCAATTTAAATTTCATGCACCAGCTAAACTGCAGTGGTTGGAAGGGATAGGTCCATTTTATGAAATCTGTTTCAATGATTAAAATGACACCTACCCTGTATTCAAGAGCTTGTTGTGTTTCAACCGAAGGCAGGCACAACAAACACATTAGATGAGGTTCTAAGCTACAACTTATGCTTATATGAAGAAAAAAAAATGTTTTGAGAATTGAGATTAAAGGTTAAAATCAAACATTTTAAACCTTTCTTTCAAGAAATTATAAAATAGTTTTGCAACCCCGTTTGTAAGCTTTTAAAGTATATCAAACTAAACTGTTTATCTTTTCCTGTGATGATGACATGGATGTCTCGTGGTCTGAAAAAATAGGTCAACATTGGGCACCTTTATACATGTAGGTTAAACCAGGCCCATTTTTAGGCTCTTGTTTTGGTCGTGAGATGGAATTACCTTTTATCTTGGCCAGGTCGCAGTTGTAAATGAAAACTTGTTCTCAACTGGCCTACCTGGTTATTAAATAAAGGTGAAAAAATTAATAAAAACCTACCAGTAGATCAATGTTGGCTTGAAGTTTAGCATGATGCTGCCATTCTAAGCATACATTACGTCCTTCGCTCAAGCGCTGTAGCCAACATGTAAGGCTATCAAATAGCTTCTGAGTTACCAAATAGCAATCAACTATTCAAATTCATGTAAATGCCTTCATTACGAACAACAAGTGCCACGAATGTTATCATAACACCCTAGCTAGTCATAGACTAGTCCGCCCTGTTTTGGCTTGACACAGCAAAGAACGTTTTCGGTAAAGAAAATTCCTGAAAAACAACACAAAAAAAAAAAACATTTATGAAACAGCAAAGTCGATAACTGGTTAAGTCCTCAATTGATTAATTACAAGCGTTAAACGTCTTACCCTTAAAACCCACCATCTCGCTTGTCTGTGTCGGTTGCTGCTGTTGCATGAAATTGAGGTAGGTAACAACAGACTTTGGCTTTCCCAAACTCGGTCCTGCTTCTTGGCTGTGCCGGTCAGTATCAATTAAATGTCAATTTATGGCCTTTATTGACACGGGAAACATATGTTAACATTGCCAAAGCAAGTGAAATGGATAATAAACAAATGGGAAATAAACCATTTTAAAAAAGAACAGTAAGCATTACACTGACTGCTCAGGCGCGCTTTCTTTGACACACACAATATGTAGTTTTTCATTCCTAATAGTAGGCCTATAATATATATTTTTTAAATCTGATATTGAGTCGTGTTGGAACAATTATTAGGCTAAGAAAAAAAAAATAACGTAATTGAATGACATTTATTAAAATACATATTGCATTAGTAGCCTAATTGAACACGCGAGCCAGTGCACGAGCCGTGCCCAACCGCCTAGCGCTCAGACGTCATGCCCACGTGCGCCAGAAGAGGTCCAGTTGCATCTGTAGATGCGACAGAAAACAAATGACCGCTTATGTCGCTGTGTGATTAACCGTGCAAAGCAGCTTGTTTGGAAGTCCTCAACACACACAGGGTAAGATTTAATAACGTGTCAAGTTTCGGTGTATGTAATCGGTTTAAATGGTGCCGCTTTCGACAGCCTCAAAGGCTGTCAAACTACAGATTGCAGAGAAGTATTTGTCAATATTTACCGATATTTTCTGGTGTTTTGATTTAGGCCGGTTGAAACTCGTCCCCTTGTTTTGCAAATGATACATCGCCACAAATGTGATTACAATGTTGCCATACAGCGGACGTTAATGCTATTAGAGTTGAAACATTAATTAGTACGGTTACATGCACACAATAATGCGATTGTGGATAGGCAGATTAATAATAGTTCGATTAAAACGTGTACATGCTTTGCAAGAACGATTTCCATAATAATCCTGTTTGCAGATGAAATCAGGCTACATAATGGCTCTCTAAAATGTAGAACATCGCCAATCAAAATAAACGCTCTTTCTACCACAGCGAACATGTAAGGACATTAAAGTTCATATGTGAAAACTACTTCTAAAAGACGCATACATTCAGTTGTTCAGAACACAATTCACTCGCGTTAGAGGAAGGCTCGCTCGGCTGGTGCTAGCACATTCGCAGGTAGAATGCAACACTGGAACGCCGATTAAGGTGTTTACATGTTCTACGAGTTAAAGATTGCTCAGAAAACCAGGTGTTTTTAATCGGCAATATTGACCTTGTGCCGATTAAGATAAACAGAGTATGGTGTTTACATGATTTGTTTAATCTACCTACTGCCGTAATCCGTTTAATATTTAATTGTGTGTGCATGTAAACGTTGTAACAACAAAATACACTCACTGTCGCGCTCTAGTCCACATTCGTTCAAATTGAATTAGAGAAATATCGTAATGGGGGGGATTTCCAAGCCTTTCATCATGGCCGGTCCTGGCCTTTCTGCTACCCTAGGTGAGACAAAAAATTGCAACCCCTACAAGAGTAGTGACAGTAAGCAAAATTACGTTGTAAAGATGTCTAAAATACGTATTTTTCCCAATATTGAAGTTATTCAATTTAGGTTCTGAGTGGAAGGTGAAAATGTGTATTTTCCAGAAGTTGATCCCAGCTTCGTTTTTGGTTCTGAATGAAATTTGAAAATATGTCGTTTTTAGACCTCTATGATTGGGCTAAATCAAGGCTGGTCCAGACAAACCAAAATCTGATTGGTTCGGACCGAACCAAAAAACAACTTATGTGTAAATCAAGGTCGGTCCAGACTGCACCAAATATACAAGTCTGGTCCAGACAGGGCAAAAAAACGACAAAAGGCGTCAACATCGGTCTGTGCTTACTGAGGTATAGCCTACAGCAGGGATGGAGAGACTCCAGTCCTTGGGGGGGCCAGAGTGGTGTCACACTTTTTCCCCTTCCCTAATCAACACAGCTGGTGAGACGAATTGCATTCTAAACTGAGGATCATTATTAGTTCACTGTTGCTGTCAGATGTGACACCAATCAGGACCCAGAGGACTGGAGTTGTGCATCCCTGGCCTACAGTGGCACCTGTAAAACACCCCGGACAGGACAGGACCAAATAAGGATATTCAAAAGACGTGGGACAGTGCTTACTAGGGTGTAGCCTACCATGTCGCACCCCCAATGACATTAATGACTGTCCATCCATGTGGTGGGCCCACAATTTGTAAAATAGACCGTTGCATTGGCTTTATTGCTGCTGATTCCTGTGACTAATCAATTAGTCTATTTAAGTGCTACATATCAGCTACCCAACTTCATCAGGCGTTATCCTGAGCCTATTTGCAATGTGTTTACCCAACGTCATCAGGAGTTATCCTGAGCCTATTTGCAATGTGTTTACCCAACTTCATCAGGAGTTATCCTGAGCCTATTTGCAATGTGTTTACCCAACGTCATCAGGAGTTATCCTGAGCCTATTTGCAATGTGTTTACCCAACGGGAAATGCAGAAGTATTTCCTTTATTCCACTATGATCAGCTTGTCAAAATATACGGATACAAACTTGAAACCACTGATCATGACAATGGGGTGGAACTCCTGGACAACGGTTGTGATTGGTCCATTCCATATTGTCCGTTTCACTTTGACCTGTCCTGTTTTTAGGATATGTTGTTTTGTTAACATGACAGTGCGTTTTTTGTTGTTGTTGTTGATTGCGCGCCGTTTAGGTAAAGGCTATTTGATCAGAGAAACCTGCATGATATATCCTAAACGGTTTCTGTCTCATTACATTTTCATACATTTTATCTCCAGCCTGTAGGATATACAGAAAAGGCCTCATCCTCTTTATTCCATATCTGCTACATGATTTATGTTAGATTTTTCTTTTTGGGGGTGGTGGGGGTGGAATGTTGGTCGAGTGCCGCAGCCATCCGTCTCTCCAACAGCACCCTGGAGAGCTGCGCTGGGATTGGACAAGATAAATATTTAGCGACCCTGTCTTTGACAAAGTGGGCACTGCTTATCACAGGGCAGCATCAGCGCTCACCTAAAAAGCCCATATGCCACTGGTTGAGAGAAGTTGAGAGAAGCAGAAATATGTGAGGTTTGATGTGTTGTTGGAGGTGCGTGTTGGCCAGTTAAGCTTAGAATAATGCCGCCCTTGTCAATCTGCCGCCTAATGAGGGGGCCACCTAATGAGCGGGCCGGCTCACATTTCATATCCAGCTAGATTTGTCCTTAAAGACTTTCACTGGATGGAACCAATCTGTTCCTTCATATTGTGTCACATTCAAAGCTAAATGGTGAATAGCTCATGTTTATCAGTTATGGCCATTTTAAGATATACATTTTGAAGGATTTGTGTTTGACACAATTCAATTGTTAAATTATTTAGCTATTGACAGTTTGTCTGAAGGCTATATTAGGAAGGCTGTTGCCCTTAATGTGGAAGGGTTGGCACATGCTTCAGCACAGGGACATGCTTTGGCATGCTGTTCGCACACACAACCACATGGCTGTTGGCCTATGGACGGTTGACACATAAGTCACAGTACAGAGACATGCTCTGGCATCTTGCAAATGGCATGTGTTGTGGTAATAACAACACATTTGTCAGTCAGTAAATGGGGAAAACCCACATAAATAAAGAAAGCTCATAGTCAAATCTAATTTTATTGGTTACATGTAGATGTTATTACGGGTGTAGCGAAATGCTTGTGTTCCTTGCTCCAGCACTGCAGTAGTATCTAACAATTCACAACAATACACACACATCTAAAAGTAAAATAATGGAATTAATTAATGTATAAATATTAGGACGAGCCCTGTCGGAGTATATACACAGTTGAAGTCGGAAGTTTACATACACTTAGGTTGTAGTCATTACCCATAGAAGGATCGATTGGCTTCAACAGAGAGACAACAAAGACGTAAATGCATTGCATTTCTTAACCAAAGGGGCAGCAGTTTGTGGGTAACATACATTTGAAGTTGGAAGTTTCCATACACTTAGGTTGGAGTCATTAAAACTGGTTTTTAAACACCCGACTTGGCAAGTCGGTTAGGACATCTACTTTGTGCATGACAAGTCATTTTTACAACAATTATTTACAGACAGATTATTCCCCTATAATTCACTGTATCACAATTCCAGTGGGTCAGTAGTTTACATACATTAAGTTGACTGTGCCTTTAAACAACTTGGAAATTTCCAGAAAATTATGTCTTGGCTTTAGAAGCTTCTGATAGGCTAATTGACATAATTTGAGTCAATTGGAGGTGTACCTGTGGATGTATTTCAAGGTCTACCTTCAAACTTGGTGCCTCTTTGCTTGACATCATGGGGAAATCAGCCAAGACCTCAATTATAGACCTCCACAAGTCTGGTTCATCCTTGGGAGCAATTTCCACACGCCTGAAGGTACCACGTTCATCTGTACAAACAATTGCACGCAAGTATAAACACCATGGGACCTCGCAGCTGTCATAACGCTCAGGAAGGAGACGCGTTCTGAATCCTGGAGATGAACATACATTGGTGTGAAAATTGTTCCCAGAACAACAGCAAAAGACCTTGTGAATATGCTGGAGGAAACTATCTATATCTACAATAAAATAAGTCAACCCGAAAAACAGCTCAGCAAGGAAGAAGCCACTGCTCCAAAACTGCCATAAAATAGCCAGATTATGGTTTGCAACTGTACATGGTGACAAAGTTCGTACTTTTTGGAGAAATGTCCTCTGGTCTGATGAAACAAAAATAGAACTGTTTGGCCATAAAGACCATAGTTATGTTTGGAGGAAAAAGGGGGAAGCTTGCAAGCCGAAGAACACCATCCCAACCGTGAAGCACGGGGGTGGCAGCATCATGTTGTGGGGGTGCTTTGCTCCAGGAGGAACTGGTGCACTTCACAAAAAGATGGCATCATGAGGGAGGAAACTTATGTGGATATATTGAAGCAACATCTCAAGACATCAGTCAGGAAGTTAAAGCTTGGTCGCAAATGGGTCTTCCAAGCATACTTCCAAAGTTGTGGCAAAATGGCTTAAGGACAACAATGTCCAGGTATTGGAGTGGCCATCACAAAGCCCTGACGTCAATCCTATAGAGACATTGTTGGGCAGAACTGAAAAAGCATGTGTGAGCAAGGAGGCCTAAAAACCTTTACACCAGCTCTGTCAGAAGGAATGGGCCAAAATTCACCCAACTTATTGTGGGAAGCTTGTGGAAGGCTACCCTAAATGTTTGACCCAAGTTAAACAATTGAATGGCAATGCTACCAAATATTAATTGAGTATATGTAAACTTCTGACCGACTGGGAATGTGATGAAAGAAATAAAATCTGAAATAAATTATTATCTCTACTATTATTCTGACATTTCACATTCTTAAAATAAAGTGGTGATACTAACTGACCTAAGACATGGAATCTTTACTAGGATTAAATGTCAGGAATTGTGAAAAACTGATTTTAAATGTAGTTGGCTAAGGTGTATGTATACTTCCAGCTTCAACTCTAGATACAGTGATGGTTTTGAATGCAGAAAAACATGTAAAGCTGTTCAAAAGGGAAGATGATGATATCACTGATTGAGTGTGTTTGTAGGGACTGGGTTCTCTGAGTGCTAACCAAAAGACCGGTGAGGCTTTTCCTCTGGCTGCAGCAGTGGTGCATGGGTAAAATCCCTGGGGAAGCCAACCAGAGTAAAAAGCCATCTTACAACCTGTGTGTTGTGATAATTGTTGTTTTCTCTATAACCTGTTAGTTCATATGCCTTGTGACTGTGCTATATAGAACTAAAGATCGAGAAAATAAGAAGACACAGTGGCAGAATAAATTCAACCACACCTTTTATGTTTCATCACAAACCGGAGAGCAATATCTGTCTGGTGACACAAAGCATATAGCATGTAACAAACAGTTAATGTTTCCCACCTTTTCGGACTACTTAACAACTATTGATTCAAAGTCAACATTTCAACATCTAATCACCTATACTTAGTCTAATACAGTGACACCTAAAAGATGCACTAAAATCATGGATAACGCACCGTCTGGGACTTACTTCCATTGTGGTCCTCTTACTTCCATTGTGGTCCTCTTACTTCCACTGTGGTCCTCTTACTTCCACTGTGGTCCTCTTACTTCCACTGTGGTCCTCTTACTTCCATTCAACGTAAGCTAAATAAGCTGTCTGTCCATTGTACTGATTTCTGTGTGTGTGCAAGTAGAAAAAACATGGTGACTCACCCTACTTGTAGAGAATAGCCAATGCCATCCTCCTTTCATGTTGCCTGAACAGTCTGACACGCTTTTAGTTTTTGTTGTCCAAGGCTACCTGGCTAAAATGCTTGCTCGCTAGCCTAACTTCCTTTCATGGGCAACGCGATGTGCCAGGCCAGCTAGTTAACATTAGCCAGCCAACTACATGTTGAACTTCCATCCTCTCAGGCCAGGGGCACAATGTATGAATTTATGGTTGGTTCAGAATCACCATTCTAATCATTGGCCAGTATGGAGTATTAAGTAAAACCTCAAGTCCAAATCCCTATCTCCATTCATGGCTAATATAGGAAAGGGATGATTTTTAGCTAGCTAGCCACCGGAGGACAATGACACAACAATTTTTTTTTTTCTGTCAATGATTTTTTGTTTTTTTTGGTTACTGTGATGTGATTGGTGTGAAGCCAAATCCAAACTAGCTTCCCTTGACGCTGTTGTAGGGAAGGATTCCCCACTGTCTGGCTCCCCTCAGCAGATGGCTGTTGTAGGGAAGGATTCCCCACTGTCTGGCTCCCCTCAGCAGATGGCTGTTGTAGGGCAGGATTCCCCACTGTCTGGCTCCCCTCAGCAGATGGCTGTTGTAGGGCAGGATTCCCCACTGTCTGGCTCCCCTCAGCAGATGGCTGTTGTAGGGCAGGATTCCCCACTGTCTGGCTCCCCTCAGCAGATGGCTGTTGTAGGGCAGGATTCCCTACTGTCTGGCTCCCCTCAGCAGATGGCTGTTGTAGGGCAGGATTCCCCACTGTCTGGCTCCCCTCAGCAGATGGCTGTTGTAGGGCAGGATTCACCACTGTCTGGCTCCCCTCAGCAGATGGCTGTTGTAGGGCAGGATTCACCACTGTCTGGCTCCCCTCAGCAGATGGCTGTTTTTATTTCCCCCCCCACGCCCAAGTTTTCTAAGCCCCCCCCCCCCCAAAAAAAAATAAAATAATAATATTTGTTGGACATAAGACAAAAAAACACCCAACCATCCACTCAAGAAAAAATTGTCCGGGGCTGAATCTAGTTGTTGATCCCTAGTCTAGGATGACTCCATGGTAACGGAATTACACTGATACTCAGTTTTGTATACCAAACAAAAAACAACTTAAACAAGCATACAACTCTATGCACAAGGACGACTTTAAGAATGTCCATTGACAATTGTACAAAAACACATTTACATGAAAAACTAAGCAGATACAAAGTTTGGTAGCAGAATAGAACAGAGATTTTTACTTTAATTCTGTTAACGAACTTTGCATCTGCAGGAAATGTTTTTTAATGTAGTCATTAAAGTAGTCATTAAAATTTTAAATCAATGTTTTTTCTTTGGCTTCCATTTTAAAGTGACACACACACACACACACACACACACACACACACACACACACACACACTGAGAGGGTGTGTTTGTATTTATACTCTGTGTTCCCCTGTCTCCCAGGTCCTGCTATGTTGAGGTGTGTCAGCTATGACTGATGTGGAGGCGACATATGAAGACTTCATCGCTTCGCGGCGGACCGGCCGACGGAACGCCGTACACGATATCCCACAATCCCCTGAGGCACAGGGACCCAGCGACCTATCACAGGACCTGGCACAGCTCAACATCAACAAGTCAGGTCAGAGCATTGGACACACACACACACATATTCACACCGGCACACACGTAGACATGCGCACGCACACACACGCATTGACATGCGCACACACACACACAGACTCAACTGCCCTTCTGCTCTCTCCTCTCTCTCTCAGGAGAAAGAGAGGATGCTGAAAAGAGCAAGACCCTGTCGGAGTCTTCATCCACACCAGAAGAGGGAGGTAAAGAGTTGGGGAGCTAGCAGACGATCTAGACCTGGACCAAAACCCCTGCTCTTTATCCAAGCTACTGATCTGTGAACTGTAGACCTTCTACCAGTAGAGCTTCCCAACCTGCTCGCAGAACTCTGTCCTGAGCCAATAACATGAGTTGTTGGCGTTACCGAGGCAGTCACAGCACGCCGAGTCCTCTGTGCTGGTCCTCTTCCCAACAGTCTTAAAAAGCTTCCTTTCCTTGCCTCCTTTCCTTCTAAACAACAGAAGCTGAAATTAAAACAAGCTCATTCCGATTCTGCTCTTTCTCCCTGAAGTTTATATAGTGGAAGGAACGAAATTCATGGGAAAAACAGAGTTGGATTAATATGGTGTGGCTGATGAAGCAATATGGTAGTATCCTACCTAGTCCATTGACCCTTCAGTGGCCCTTCCTAAAGGAAAGGAAATGAGGAAAGTTTGCCAATTAAGGTGATTTGTACATGGCCAAAGAAGTTTTCAACAGCGGAAGTGGAACATCCCTAACCACCCTTGGGGATTCACTATGGTTACCATCCTTAACACAGGACTGTCGCTCGGAACAATGAACAGTGGTTGGACACGGACTCCTGCTCTTTCTTCTCTCCCCTGATGCCATTGGCCCGGGCCCCCTGTCAATCATGTGGACATCCTTACAGGAACAACAACCCCCTTTTACTCTCTAAATGATTGAACCTTCATTTAACTAGGAGATATCCTGAGATTGAGATTTTACCAGAGACCTGGCAATTTAGGCTGTTGGAAACTAAAACATCATATATATATATATATATATATATATTGCCATGATATGATAATTGGAGACACTGACGCTGAAACTTGTCCGTTAATTTCACTGCACTGTTTTGCTAGTCTCCAACAGGTTGTTTCTTATGTGGCCTGCTAACTGATGTCCCCTCCACAGTGTGTGGCTGATCAGCATGTATGTGCTGTCCCATGGTCATGTCCAGATGTCTCACTCACTGCACCAGGTATAATGAGTGATGTCTTTTTGTCTGTGTTCTATCAAATGAGTTATTCATCAATTTTCAGTAAAGGATGCTTAGAGGGAAAGTTCACCCCAAAATCAAAGTTGGTCAGATATTCTCGAATAATGAAACCGGGCCTAAATGCTACATGGCACAGTCCAATCCTAGTGGCACAGTCCAATCCTAGTGGTACAGTCCAATCCTAGTGGTACAGTCCAATGCTGTTTATAATGAAAGCCTACTAGCTGTATGAACTCTACATTTAGTGGTTTCCATATGTATTTATTTATTAACTTAACAAGAGCACTAGTTTTGATGGTGAGACTGACATGCTGGCTGCAGGCCATTTGTTGATTTGTTTGTTTTGGATATACAAATAAAGACCATAATGGAGAAGTGACTATGAATTGTTGAGAAGTGACTGAATTGATGAGAAGTGATTATGAATCGTTGAAGTGACTCATTGAGAAGCGACTATGAATTGTTGAGAAGTGACTATGAATTAGAGGCCGACCGATTATGATTTTTCAACGCCGATACCAATTATTGGAGGACAAAAAAAGCCGATACCGATTAATCGGCCGATTTTTAAAATGTGTGTGTATATATACAGTGGGGCAAAAAAGTATTTAGTCAGCCACCAATTGTGCAAGTTCTCCCACTTAAAAAAACGAGAGAGGCCTGTCATTTTCATCATAGGTACACTTCAACTATGACAGACAAAATGAGAGAAAAAAATCCAGAAAATCACATTGTAGGATTTTTTTATGAATTTATTTGCAAATTATGGTGGGAAATAAGTATTTGGTCAATAACAAAAGTTTATCTCAATACTTTGTTATATACCCTTTGTTGGCAATGACAGATGTCAAATGTTTTCTGTAAGTCTTCACAAGGTTTTCACACACTGTTGCTAGTATTTTGGCCCATTCCTCCATGCAGATCTCCTATAGAGCAGTGATGTTTTGGGGCTGTTTGCTGGGCAACATGGACTTTCAACTCCCTCCAAAGATTTTCTATGGGGTTGAGATCTGGAGACTGGCTAGGCCACTCCAGGACTTTGAAATGCTTCTTACGAAGCCACTCCTTCGTTGCCTGGGCGGTGTGTTTGGGATCATTGTCATGCTGAAAGACCCAGCCATGTTTCATCTTCAATGCCCTTCATTCTTTCCTTTACACGGATCAGTCGTCCTGGTCCCTTTGCAGAAAAACAGCCCCAAAGCATGATGTTTCCACCCCCATGCTTCACAGTAGGTATGGTGTTCTTTGGATGCAACTCAGCATTCTTTGTCCTCCAAACACGACGAGTTGAGTTTTTACCAAAAAGTTATATTTTGGTTTCATCTGACCATATGACTTTCTCCCAATCTTCTTCTGGATCATCCAAATGCTCTCTAGCAAACTTCAGATGGGCCTGGCCATGTACTGGCTTAAGCAGGGGGACACGTCTGGCACTGCAGGATTTGAGTTCCTGGCGGCGTAGTGTGTTACTGATGGTAGGCTTTGTTACTTTGGTCCCAGCTCTTTGCAGGTCATTCACTAGGTCCCCCCTGTGTGGTTCTGGGATTTTTGCTCACCGTTCTTGTGATCATTTTGACCCCACGGGGTGAGATCTTGTGTGGAGCCCCAGAGATTATCAGTGGACTTGTATGTCTTCCATTTCCTAATAATTGCTCCCACAGTTGATTTATTCAAAGCAAGCTGCGTACCTATTGCAGATTCAGTCTTCCCAACCTGGTGCAGGTCTACAATTTTGTTTCTGGTGTCCTTTGACAGCTCTTTGGTCTTGGCCATAGTGGAGTTTGGAGTGTGACTGTTTGAGGTTGTGTCAGTGTGTTACAGTGTGTTACTGATGGTAGGCTTTGTTACTTTGGTCCCAGCTCTTTGCAGGTCATTCACTAGGTCCCCCCTGTGTGGTTCTGGGATTTTTGCTCACCGTTCTTGTGATCATTTTGACCCCACAGGGTGAGATCTTGCGTGGAGCCCCAGATCGAGGGAGATTATTTGTGGTCTTGTATTTCTTCCATTTCCTAATAATTGCTCCCACAGTTGATTTCTTCAACCAAGCTGCTTACCTATTGCAGATTCAGTCTTCCCAGCCTGGTGCAGGTCTACAATTTTGTTTCTGGTGTCCTTTGACAGCTCTTTGGTCTTGGCCATAGTGGAGTTTGGAGTGTGACTGTTTGAGGTTGTGTCTTTTTATACTGATAACAAGTTCAAACAGGTGCCATTAATACAGGTAATGAGTGGAGGACAGAGGAGCCTCTTAAAGAAGAAGTTACAGTTCTGTGAGAGCCAGAAATCTTGCTTGCTTGTAGGTGACCAAATACTTATTTTCCACCATAATTTGCAAATAAATTCATAAAAAATCCTACAATGTGATTTTCTGTTTTTTAGTTAGTTGAAGTTGAAGTGTACCTATGATGAAAATTACAGGCCTCTCTCATCTTTTTAAGTGGGAGAACTTGCACAATTGGTGGCTGACTAAATACTTTTTTGCCCCACTGTGTGTGTATATATATATAATATATATATAATATATAGATTACAATTTTTTTATATATATATATAAAAATTGTAATAATGACAATTGCAACAATACTGAATGAACACTTTTTTATTTTAACTTAATATAATACATATGGGCTTTTGGAGGGGTGTTCTTAAGGTGATTCCACAGGTTGGTGGTATTTTTTGATTTAGCCGTTGCTGACCCCATGCTAACATCTTTATCACAAATAAGACATCTGGCTTTCCCTGGTGCCAATTCCATGTAATAGTCCCACACTGGTGCTCTGCTTTTCTCTGCCATCTGTAAAACACACACACAGCTCTGAAGTGACAATGATACTGAAGTGTCTGTTTAGGAGACAAATACTCTCAACTGTTTGAATAAAAATTGAGTTTAAGTTGCCTGTGATGAATGTTGAAAACAACTGTAATTTCTATATGCAGGAAATCATATTTTAATAATGGACATTGTAAGAATTGACTACCAAAGTGTGTCATAATTCCCATGACACCTTCTAGCAAAATCTGAAAAGCGGTTCCTTCATTCATTTATTCCATAGGATATTTTTTAGATTCACTTAAAATAAGGTCTGTGTTTCGTGTAGGCTTACACGACCTTGCCAATTTTATAACTGTGTAGATATCCATAGGACAAGGTAACTCTGATCAATATTGGCTAAATATAAGCGAAGATCATTTTTTTTGTAGAGTGGATTTATGAAAATATTTTGACAAACGTTACCTTATCCTAGTGAGATTTACACGGGTATCAAAACGCAGAGGCGGTTTAAGCCTGCACGAAACACAGACCTTATTTGAAGTAGATCAAGACATTCTCTATGGAAGACATGAACGGTAAAATAATGAAGATTTTAAGGCATTGATTTTAAGGCATTGATTTTTATGGTTAAGTACACATTGGAGCAACGACAGTCGTTGATTGATTGTTTTTTATAAGATAAGTTTAATGCTAGCTAGCAACTTACCTTGGCTCACTGCATTCGCGTAACAGGCAGCCTCCTCATGAGGCAGGTGATTAGAGCGTTGGACTAGTTAACTGTAAGGTTGCAAGATTGGATACCCCGAGCTGACAAGGTAAAAATCTGTCGTTCTACCCCTGAACAAGGCAGTTAACCCAACGTTCCTTGGCCGTCATTGAAAATAAGAATGTGTTCTTAATTGACTTGCCTAGTTAAATAAAGATTAAATAAAGGTGTAAATAAATAAATTGGCGCCCAAAAATAACGATTTCCGATTGTTATGAAAACTTGAAATCGGCCCTGTGTTACCTATCTGATTGGTTTATTACCTGTGTTACCTCTCTCCAGGTCCTCCACCTTGTTTCTATGGAGCTGCAGCAACCTTCATTGTGAAATGACAACTCTTCAGAAAGGATGTCATTTTTATGAGACTGAGTCCCAGTGAAAGAGCTGGAATAATGCCAATGACATTATTTTTGCACCATGCCTCTCCAGCTAGCAGACGTGCAGGAGTTACCCCTGGTTACAACTGATTGGATAAGACCTAGCAGTGTGATATCCGCTCAGCCTTTATCAGGATGCAGATGTTATAGTTACTGTTGTTTAATGCTAGCATCTGCATGTGAAAAGGGAGTCAATGACCGACAGACATTAAGCCTTACGTCTTGAAGCTAGGGGGCACTATTTTCATTTTTGGAAAAATAACGTTCCCAAAGTAAACGGCCTATTTCTCAGGACCAGATGCTAGAATATGCATATAATTGACAGTTTATGATAGAAAACACACAAACATTTCCAAAACTGTAAACATATTGTCTGTGAGTATAACATAACTGATATTGCAGGCGAAAGCCTGAGAAAAATCCAATCAGGAAGTGACTCTTATTTTGAAACTCCTGTGTTTCTATGCACCCCTATTGCCCATTGAAAGGGATATCAACCAGATTCCTTTTTCTATGGCTTCCCTAAGGTGTCAACAGCCTTTAGATATAGTTTCAGGCTTTTATTTTGAAGAATGAGTGTGATTATTAGCACTATTATTTGACTGTGCTATTAAGCGTTGCTGACTACAAATATACCGGATCCGGGATGGGTGGTTCTAAGCGGTTGTGAGAAGTAGATTTGCACATCGAGGAAGCCCTAATTTCCTGACTCTTCATTTTAGCTCAACACAGAACAACTAGAGGTTGATCACACAGTAAATACTGTTCTCTCTTTCCAGCTCCTTCACCTCGCTCTCACTGGCTGTTTTAAAATATAGAATATATCTAAGAATAAATTGTTCTGGTGTTAACATAACATGCGTTCTGTCTCCACCTTGTTCTTCTGGAGCTGCAGTTCAGTGACAGCACGCTCCACTCACTGTTCCACCACCAGGTCTCTCAGCTTCTTCAGCTCTGTCCAGATGTCAGGGGTGGTGGTGGTCTCCTCCACTGTGACCCTATTGAGTGATGTCATTTTCTCTGACCCTTCCACTCTCTCCCTGAGCCCATGTCCCAGAAAGACAGAACAGCAACACCGGCACAGTTTCAGCACCCCTCATTCTGAAATGGAACCTCTTCAGAAATGATGAGGCTCAGTCCCTTCTCTACAGTATATACTGTACACTCAGAACGTAGTGAGCTTGAAGTCTTGGTGACCAAGAGTCTTCTGTTCTTTCGACCAATCGATCGACTGATAGACATTTTAAAACGTGTTTTTTTGTATTTTTTATAAAAACAATTATATGTTGGCTACTGAGCTTGTCTGATGCTTTAAGAACACTGTGATTTTGAATAATTAAAACACAAAGGACTCGAGGGAGGCAGAGATCAACATAGCCTAACCAGAAGAAAATAAATTCTTCCCGAACCACCACCTTCTGATGGCCTTTGGACATTCTGCCATTACATCCCGAAGTTCCCAGTAATTGGCTCTGCCAGGAGTCAGCAACCTTTTCCATTTGGAATGCCAATTTCAATGACCAGTTCTATCGATCTGCATGCCAATTATGATTTTTATATGCACATTTTCATGGAACAGTTTCATGTATTTTATAATAAAATCTACTCATCTCAAAATGATATCTAAACCAAAAGGAAAATTGTGCAAAATCTAAAAGTAACTTCCATTGCCAACTACTGTTTGTAAAAAATTGCCAAACAGAAAGCCAACAAATAAAAACAGTGCAGGTAGAAAGTATCCTGATTTAAAAATCAATCACGTTGTCTATGCTTGTCTGCAAGGAACTTTAAACATTATATCAACTTTGTTCAGCCTGAAGGTTGCACTATCAAACTTGCATGTTTCCTGCACCAGTGAGCTCCGGACAGACACAGCTGTAGGCTATATGTGCAAGGGATGAGAAGTAATCAGGTGTGCCTATTTTATGACCTACAGTTGAAGTCGGAAGTTTACATACAGCTTAACCAACTACATTTCAACTCAGTTTTTCACAATTCCTGATATTTAATCCTAGTAAAAAATTCCCTGTCTTAGGTCAGTTAGGATCACCACTTTTATTTTAAGAATGTGAAATGTCAGAATAATAGTAGAGAGAATTATTTATTTATTTCAGCTTTTATTTCTTTCATCACATTCCCAGTGGGTCAGAAAAATGCATGCACTCAATTAGTATTTGGTAGCATTGCCTTTAAATTGTTTAACTTGGGTCAAATGTTTCGGGTAGCCTTCCACAAGCTTCCCACAATAAGTTGGGTGAATTTTGTCCCATTCCTCCTGACCGCTGGTGTAACTGAGTCAGGTTTGTAGGCCTTGCTCGCACACGCTTTTTCAGTTCTGCCCACAACTTTTCTATAGGATTGAGGGCAGGGCTTTGTGATGGCCTCTCCAGTACCTTGACTTTGTTGTCCTTAAGGCATTTTGCCACAACTTTGGAAGTATGCTTGAGGCCATTGTCCATTTGGAAGACCCATTTGCGACCAAGCTTTAACTTGACTGATGTCTTGAGATGTTGCTTCAATATATCCACATAATTTTCCTCCCTCATGATCCCATTTATTTTGTGAACCAGTCCCTCCTGCAGCAAAGCACCCCCACAACATGATGCTGCCACCCCTGTGATTCATGGTTGGGACGGTTTTCTTCGGCTTGCAAGCCTCCCCCTTTTCCCTCCAAACATAACGATGGTCATTATGGACAAACAATTCTATTTTTGTTTCATCAGACCAGAGGACATTTCTCCAAAAAGTATGATCTTTGTCCCCATGTGCAGTTACAAACTGTAGTCTGGCTTTTTTATGGTGGTTTTGGAGCAGTGGCTTCTTCCTTGCTGAGCGGCCTTTCAGGTTATGTCGATATAGGACTCATTTTACTGTGGATATAGATACTTTGGACCTGTTTCCTCCAGCGTCTTCACAAGGTCCTTGGCTGTTGTTCTGGGATTGATTTGCACTTTTCGTACCAAAGTACGTTCATCTCAAGGAGACAGAACGCGTCTCCTTCCTGAGCGGTATGACGTGCGAAGCATGCGAAGGGGGTGAATACTTTCCCAAGCCACTGCAGCCTCCCTCTGTTTGAGAAGGGTGTTTCAGTTGGCTAATCTAGCTAGCTGCATTTGCTAGCTCAGTAAGTGAAACTCAAAGTTTTAAAAAAAGACACTCTATTTCTCTCTTGCTTCTCCTTCATTTTGGAAGAAATGTATTTGGTTAAAACTGTTTTCTCTCTTCAAACTACTCACCACATTTTATACACTGCAGTGCTAGCTAGCTGTAGCTTATGCATGTCAGTTCATGCTGCAAGAGCTCTGATAGATGGGAGGATGTCCTCCGGATGTTGTAATAATGACTGTAAGTCTATGGAAGGGGGTGAGAACCATGAACCTCTTAGGTTTTGTATTGAAGTCAATGTACCCAGAGGAGGTCGGAAGCTAGCTGTCCTCTGGCTACACCATGGTGCTACCCTACAGAGTGCTATTGAGGCTACTGTAGACCTTTACAAAATAGTGTTTTATCAATTGTTTGGTGATGTGATTATATTTAGTATAGGTTTATCTAAAAATAACTTTTTAATGCTTTACAATTTTTATTTTTATTAAATTAACTGAGCAGAATGGTCCTCCCCTTCCTCCTCTGAAGAGCCTCCACTGGTAGATTAGAAATTATGGGAAGTAATGGTAAATGTACTACTGGTGTGCTGTCAATCATCATTATTTTTTTAATTTTTTGCAACTGCCCTACTAAAAAATGATCGGTCAACCAACAGCCTACCGACCAAACAATCGTCCAGTCGACTAAATGGGGTCAGCCCTAATTAGATGGAAATTTAACATATGTTTCTGACAAAAAGACATCAAGTGCCAAAGATTGTCATAGCAGGTTACTATCTGATATTCTCTCAGACCGTGGGAGAAGTGAACCTGTGCATTAGTTAAAGGTCTCTCCCTTCCTGCTCAGCCTGTGTTGTCGTTTGTGGTCAGCCAAAGTAAACACCTCTACAACAGCTGTGGCTGGAGAGCAGACTGAGCCAGTCTGAATCCAGGATAAGATGTGCACATGAGATTACAATGATACATTAACATGAAGCGTAATATCTTTATTGATATCTTTGGGTATTACATGATATTATACACAAACATCAAATCAGAAATAAAATATACTTGCATTTATATAATGACATTTACACTTTGCAATTAAAAGTAATTCCTTGTTTTTATAATGTATACAATGAAGAGGTGATGTGTACAATGCATATAAAATGAACAGATAATGTATGCAAAAATACAGAATGTATAAAATGAAGAGAATGTATTCAAGGAAGAGATCATGTATTCAAGGAAGAGATCATGTATACAAGGAAGAGATCATGTATACAAGGAAGAGATCATGTATTCAAGGAAGAGATCATGTATTCAAGGAAGAGATCATGTATTCAAGGAAGAGATCATGTATTCAAGGAAGAGATCATGTATTCAAGGAAGAGATCATGTATTCAAGGAAGAGATCATGTATTCAAGGAAGAGATCATGTATACAAGGAAGAGATATGTACTGCAAGAAAAAGGTACAAAACTAAAGTCTACTACAAATATGGCAACTACAGATTCCACATTAAAACACCCCGTCAGCTTGAATTTGATCATGATAAATCAAGGACATGATAATCACCAGATAGGCTGCTATTCAGAAAGGACATACGTGGAAATGACCTCAGAACTGATGATCAATTACATTAGCTATTTCTTTTTAATAAGGTTAGTGGTGTCGTGAAATTGGATTTGGATTTTTATCCTTTCTGTTCACTCTACCATGGACGGCAGATGATTGACAACTGCACTGTAGATATTCTACATGTATTTCTGCAACCAGTTGAGTATGTCTGTCCTGGCCTCCTGGATGCAGGGCTGGTCTGTGGTGTTGATGTCCTCTCTCTTCCGGTGAACAAAGCCATGAGTCTGACCTGGGAAGACCTTCACATGGTAGTCTACACCTGTACACTTCTCCTGCAGGTTCTTCTCCAGGACACTCACCTGGAAGGAAACAACAGGGAATGAATTAAATGGTGATAGGATGGTTGAAACACAACTCAAAGCATTTGATTGGATGACACAAAATGGTGGTATAAGGCCAGTAACCGAATGAGATGCTGATGATGACGGTTCATTTCACTCAAGAGATGACTCTGGCTTGCAATAAATGGTGCTCAATATAGTTTTCAATATATGAATGATCTACAATGACTTTATTCTTTTAAAAAAATGTAGTACTGTGTAGTATTTAATAATACCAGACCTGGTCCAGTGGGATGACGTCATCCTTCTCTCCGAAGATAAACAGTGTCGGGCTCTTCAGTTCATACCTGTCCTCCCTCTCTCTGATGATTCCTGCAGACACGCAGTCACATCCAAACACCACAGCATTAGCATTACTAGTCTACTAGGCAAGCACAATGGTTGCGTTCCAGACCGACTACATTGCAGCTGTTGCACTGCATCAACCAATGGTTGTGTTTCATATTATCGAATGTGCAGTCAGGAATCAGGCTGCTAAATCATATATTAAAAAAATATATATTTTAAAAAACGACATTTTTGTCCTTTAGCAGATGCTCTTATCCAGAGTGACTTACAGTAGTGAGCGCATACATTTTCATACCTTTTTCGTACTGCGGTACAAACGCCATGCTCTGCCAACTGAGCTACACGGGACCACATCATATGATGTGGTTGGCTACACCTCACGAGATCTGGCCGGCGTCTGCAATCTAATCAGCCTAGATTGCGACCGTTGGTAGACACTCTACCTCATGGTTATTACTGTATTCTGATTGGACAGGCCTCTGACCCCTACCCTTACCATAGACAGATACCCCTGCCCTGACCTCAGGGTACTGCAGAGCCAGGTAGTGGGTGGCCACCCCCCCCCAGCAGAAGCCCACTGCCCCAATACGCAGGGCCCCACACTGGCTCTTCAGAAACCTCAGGACTGCGTCCACCTCCCTGGACGGACAGACAGACAGCAGGGAGAGAGGGGAGGAAGGGGTTGGGTTACTAGGGGAGCACAGGGCACACACATTTCAGTTGTAAGTTAACAGAGGGATAAAGTTATTTTCTAATAAAGTTATATTCTATTGACAGAATATAAGACTAACGAGTCTGGCTTCGTGATGGTACCCTCTGCTGGCCAACAGTGGATGTGTGCTGATAGAGATTAATACTGTATACAGATGTGAAATTATGGAGTGAAGACTGGCTCTCTGAGACTACATTCTGGCCAATGGAATGGAGTCTGGCTTTCTGCGACAACTCTCTGGCATAAGGGAGTGGAGTCTGGCTTTCTGAGACTACTCTCTGGCCGATGGGAATGTTTGCATTACTTGTTGATATTGGTGGGCTTCTTGTCCTCCAGCCACTGCTGAAAGGTAGACCAATCTTGTGATGGACTCCATGGCTCCTTTCCAACGTAGAAGTCAGGACACACTGCACTGAGGGGAGATAGACAGCCAGCATGACTGCACTGAGGGGAGATAGACAGCCAGCATGACAATACTGGGAATACTTGTGCTGTAATTCGCCAGTAAATGCCAGGTATACGGTAAGTAACAACATTGTTAAGTATGCATTGTTACGTACATGTATCCATTGGAGGCCAGCATGTCAGCCATGTATCTGGTGTTGGGTAGCTGCCAGCCATAGATGTCCTGGATGATGATGATGGCCTTGTCTGAATCAGAGGGAGGCTTGACCAGGTAGGCCTTGATGTGTTCTATCTGGACCTCCTGGCCAACACCTCCATACTCCATCATGTATCCCATGTCACATGGACACGGCTTCGCCTCATTGGCCATCTGGAAAGAGATAACATTGAGAATCACCCCACATAACCATACAAACATGTATAGAAACACATGGATTTTATTCATCGATACAGGGATACGGAATCCTTTGACATAAGTAGGTAATTAAAATGTTCCCACTCATTACTGAGTGCGTCATGCTGACTATGCTCTAGAGGGCAACATAGCATACAAGCCTCAGTTACTTCCACATACAATGGAAAGCCCATAAAATCGTCAGAGACTCCAGTCACCCAAGTCATAGACTGTTTTCTCTGTTACCGCACGGCAAGCGGTACCGGAGCGCCAAGTCTAGGACCAAAAGGCTTCTTAACAGCTTCTACCCCCAAGCCATCGGACTATTTACATTGACCCCCCCCCCCCCCCCCCCCCCCTCCATTTGTTTTGTACACTGCTGCTACTCGCTGTTTATTATCTATGCATAGTCACTTCACCCCTACCTACATGTACAAATTACCTCAACTAAACGGTACCCCCGCGCACTGACTCTAAAAAATAGTATATTTCTCCCCTTCCTGTTAGAATTTAGTTTTCTTCCGCGGTGGAAAAGTGAAAAATATGTGAATGGCTGACTAGAAGGAACGCCCTCTTCGACGGCGTGAGCGTCGTTCCCAGTCCGAAGTCCAAACCCACCAAAATGGATCATTTTATAAGCTGCATTTTGAGTGTAGAAAATGTAAACGTGTAATAATCATTCAATTCGCCCGAGTCAAGTTTCAACTGGGACAATTTCGAATTGTACAAACCTACCGTCTCAAAAAGGCACTGCTGAGATTCGAACTCAGGATCTCCTGTTTACTAGACAGGCGCTTTAACCAACTAAGCCACAGCGCCACTGATGACATGTGCGTTAGAGATATTAACAATTCTTGACCTGGCTTTGGTAATGTGAGCATTTGTTGTAAAGTCAGCTGTGTGCAGTTTGCAATTACATTCCGAGATTAACCTTTAAATACCATAACGGGGTAAAGCGGTGGTGCAGGCATCAATTTAAAGAAATGGGATTCAGTCACAGATATATCGATATGATGTAGTACCGGCTAAATACCGCAGGATGTCACTATCTACACGGGCCAGAAACCACAAAATGGTACCATGTGACGCAGATTCCGGATGACCGCTGACGGAAAACGGCGCACACTGTCGCAAGGTATCACTTGTGTCGGGTAAATGTCTTATTCGTCGCCTCTACCGTGTTGAATTTGCAAGGAAGAGGTCTGCTAGCGATCTCGGTTTGACAATCGCTACCGGTCCAACATACATGGTCCGAGCGTGTCACGAAACAGGAGGGATTCTGGTGTTCAAAGTGGACACCATTTTATGATAGTCAATGTATCGGACTTCAAGGATAGTCTGATCCAGATCGGCTAAAAACAGTGCCGTTCGCGTTGTGGATGGGTGTGCGATAGCGAACTAACGTTACTGTATAACTCCAAAAAAGAGGGGCAGAGCCTCTTCTATGAAGATGGACATTGCAGATGAAGGTAAAAACATTTTTTTACAGTCCACTAACGTTGGCTAGCTAAGTTAGCTTAGTGAAACTAGCTAGTTATTCTGTACTCGGTCTCCAAGGCAAAGGTGGTCTCTAACTAACGTAACCTTTCCAACGTCAGTTTTTAGCACAGTTTCCGTCCACTGACACCCACACAGTGACACCAGTTAGGGCCTGGCTAGAAGCAATCGATCATCAATGGGCTACCAGTAGCTAGCTAGACCGGGGCTAGTTAGTTATATAACCTAGCACATTTCCCCAGTACAGATAATTGATGCGGCTGCTAACACTGGCATGTTAGTTGGTTAAGCTAACGTAATGTAGCTAGCTACAGTAGCGATGTAATTAATGAAACGTAGCTAACTCCATAGCAAGCTAGCTATTTATTAGCTGATGTCTGCGCTCATGGCTGGTGTTACCATTTATCTTGTCAGTGTAAAGCTAACTACAATATTGTTTGATTAAGCACTGGAACAATTCATTAGGTAGCTTCAAATCGATTGCTACTACAGAAGGCTGTTCTTCCTATGTGTCGTCTTGTCTGTCTCTCTGAACCAATGGACACACATCTTCTCTGTGTAGGGGATATATGTCGCGTGTGTCGTTCAGAGGGGACCCCAGACAAACCCTTGTACCACCCCTGTGTTTGTACTGGCAGCATCAAGTTCATCCACCAGGAATGGTGAGTGTCTCTCTCTCTGTCTGTCTGTATCTCTCCCTCTACCTCTCTCTCTCTCTCTCTCTCTCTCTCTCTCTCTCTCTCTCTCTCTCTGACTCAATCACTGTCAACTCCTGTCCTGATGAATGATTGACACGGCTTGGGAACATGCAGTTATCAGGAACAATTACAAACATTGTCATTGAATTGCGACCTCAAGATTGTTTTACACTTAAGTGCACTTACTATCAGGACTCAACTATATACTGTTAAAATTTTTTATTTTTTACCTATACTGTATTATATACTGTACTAGTATTTATAATCAAACTATAATCTAGCCCCCACACCAGCTTCCAGTACTAGCCATAGAGAGACCTACTCACTCCTCTGATATAATGGCCATAGGAGAATCACATTTGAGTCAGTAGGATGAGGTAATGTTGATATAGACACAGCATAGGGCCTCGCTATTGCCTAAGACTGTCCTGAGGCCATTATGTTGACGTGTGTCCCAAGTGATCATCCCACTTATGTTGCTGCAATCGCAGCTGTTTTCTCTGCCATGTGGATCTAACAAAGGAAAAACAATTAACAATAAAGCCAACGGACAACGGACTGTGAAAGTTTCTGATCTGTCATTTACTGTGCTAGCACTAGTGATGAAAAGCAGTCGGGACACTATTGAACTACTATAATGTGGTTTACTGCCATGGTTTACTACCGCAGAAACATAATAAAAGCCTTCAGGTGTGGTTACACAGTTACTACAGACGTGATTACACAGTTACTACAGACGTGGTTACACAGTTACTACAGGCGTGGTTACACATTTGTGGTCTGCTGAGCAGGGTACAGAAGTGCATTGGAGCACTGTGTCATCATTCCATTTCTGGTACCGTCTGTTCTGGCATAATGTCAGTGATCTCCAGAGGGCTCCGTTGGTTCACACACGATTCATCCAGATGTACAGGAAGGTAACCACGGCGTAGTTAGTTACATGGAACTTGGGGCTCCCGAGTGGCCCAGCGGTCTTAAGGCACTGCATCTTAGTGCTAGATGCGTCACTACAGATCCTGGTTCGATTCCAGGCCGTATCATAACTGGCTGTGATTGAGAGTCCCATAGGGTGGCTCACAATTGGCCAAGCGTCGTTTGGGTTTGGCCGGGGTAGGCCGTCATTGTAAATAAGAATTTGTTCTTAGCTGACTTGCCTATTTAAATAATAAAACAATATGTAACTTGGGTTGTCTTGGTGTTATTAACATATATTCCTAACTGGCAGCAATAACAATATCATGAGGATTCAAATCAGTGTTTTAGGATCCTCTGTGTGGACCAGTTCTCATTCACCAGGCGTGTGTGAGACAGAAATATCTCATTCTTAATATATTGCAAACTAGGAGCACATAATCACCAATGCTAGACAGCTCAGGGCTGCAGTAGCAAGCGTTGTACTGCGTATTAAAGAAAGCATTACGAAGTGTTAAACTTCTGAATGAGTCGACTGCTGTGTGGTATGAACGAGTCTTTTAGGGTGTTCAGTGTGGGTTGTTCTCACTATCGTTAGTTCCTCACCTAACATTCACCGCTCTTACCTTTTGTTGTTTACAGTTTGGTCCAGTGGCTGAAGCACAGCAGGAAGGAGTACTGTGAATTATGCAAGCACAGATTTGCTTTCACACCAAGTAAGTACCTGTCCGTGGCATTGACCTGTCAGTCTCAGAAATGTGCGCTGTTGCAAGAGGTTGACTTCAGACTGGGATGCTCTGTCATTGAATACACTTTTAGAAAAAAAGGGTTCTACCTGGAACCCAAAGGGGTTCTACCTGGAACGCAAAAGGGTTCTACCTGGAACCCAAAGGTGTTCTTCAAAAAGTCTCAACCTCCTATTTTTGCTCCGTTATTTATAAATGATTGTCTCATCCCTCTATCTGCTCTGCTCCAGTCTACTCCCCAGACATGCCCCCCCGGCTGCCCATCCAGGACATCTGTGCTGGCCTGCTGACCAGTGTGGGCACAGCCATACGATACTGGTTTCACTACACACTGGTGGCCTTCGCATGGCTGGGGGTGGTCCCACTCACTGCATGTGAGTAGACTGATACACACACACGCACTAATGAGTCAACACTTTACTCTTAAGTACAGTATCACTCACATAAGGACCTGTACGCTAGCGCTGTGTCCATGGTTTAATAGGATCAGAAGTGGGATTTTGGGATTTTCCCAGTTTTGTTAATCCTACTGGTGTGTTGGTTTGTGTGTCCACTGCCTACACTCTTAGGATAGGGTGGATTACAATACCAGCATTAAGTATACAGTTACTGCCCCTGCCTAAACACATTTGTCCTCAGTCCTAACCAAGATCTTCCTTAATGAAGGACTACCTCTTTCTTCAGCATGTTCTCCCTTGGTGAGATGATGCCCATATCTCCTCTCTGTCTCACTCCTCTCTCTCTCTCACTCTCCTGTCTCTCACTCTCTCTGTCTCTCTCCTCTCTCTCTGTCTCTCTCCTCTCTCTCTGTCTCTCTCTCACTCCTCTGTCTCTCTCTCTCTCTCTCTCTCTCTCTGTCTCTCTCTGTCTCTCTCCTCTCTCTCTGTCTCTCTCTCACTCCTCTGTCTCTCTCTCCTCTCTCTCTGTCTCTCTCCTCTGTCTCTCTCCTCTCTCTCTCACTCTCTCTCTCCTCTCTCTCTCTCTCCTCTCTCTGTCTCTCTCCTCTCTCTCTCTCTCCTCTCTCTCTGTCTCTCTCTCTGTCTCTCTCTCACTCCTCTGTCTCTCCTCTGTCTCTCTCTCTCTCTTCAGGTCGAATCTACAAGTGTCTGTTTACCGGCTCTGTGACCTCGCTCCTTACGCTGCCTTTGGACATGCTCTCCACGTGAGTCATGACGTCATATTCTCCTCCTTCGCCAATCAGACTCTACCTCCTCACCTCCTTCCTGTATCAGATCACGTCATTGTTTATTCAAGCTTATGTGTCGGCCGCCTGGCTTTGGTCAGAGCTTACAGAGGTTATTGCTTTATTCCCAGTTTCCCACACACATGCAACAAGATGTGCGAGTGCTTTTTTGTAGATCTTTGACATTTTCACATCCGGTCTCCCTGTAGAGATAACCTGCTGGCAGACTGTCTGCAGGGCTGTTTCGTGGTGACGTGTACACTGTGTGCGTTCATCAGTCTGGTGTGGCTCAGGGAGCAGATAGTCCATGGTGGTCCCCCCCTGTGGCTGGAGCACCACCAGCAGCCCCAGCCCAACGCAGCCGGACAACAGCCCAACGAGGTCACACACACACACACACACACACACACACACACACACACACACACACACACACACACACACACACACACACACACACACACACACACATTTACAGCCCCTCCATCCACATTGCTCCCCTGCAGGCTGCCGGTCAAGGAGCAGCTGATGAACCCCCTGCCCCTGCCAACCCCCCAGCTCACGAGGCAGAGCCAGAGCCCCCGGATGGCCCGCCAGAACAGGGGGAGGAGCCAGAACTAGACAATGAGGAAGAGGAGGGGGCTGCTGCCGAAGATGTGGATGCCAACAACGGGGCTCAAGGTAGGAGACTAGGGCCAGCACTCATCAGATGACTAACATGGCAACAGCAATACTAAAAGTTATAGTATGAGATCTGTCTCTCCCTCTTATTTCTCCTCTCTTACTATTTTTCTGTCTCTACATCTCTCTTATTTCCCTCTCTCTCTCTCCCTCTGTCTCTACATCTCTCTTATTTCCCTCTCTCTCTCTCCCCTCTGTCTCTACATCTCTCTTATTTCCCTCTCTCTCTCTCCCTCTGTCTCTCCCTCTTATTTCCCTCTCTCTCTCTCCCTCTGTCTCTTTCTCTGTCTGTAGATGATATGAACTGGAATGCTCTAGAATGGGACAGAGCAGCAGAGGAGCTCACATGGGAGAGGGTAAGACTGGTTTAGTTTTCTCCAACACATCTGTCCTGAATCAAACACATGACACCGCACTGTCCATGATTATATCATCACCTCTTAATGTCTCTCTTTTTACCTCTCAGATGCTTGGACTCGATGGCTCCTTGGTGTTCTTAGTACGTATCTATTTACACACACAGTATGGAGTGGTATTAACACACAGTATGGAGTGGTATTAACACACAGTATGGAGTGGTATTAACACACCACACAGTATGGAGTGGTATTAACACACCACACAGTATGGATGGTATTAACACACCACACCACACAGTATGGAGTGGTATTAACACACCACACAGTATGGAGTGGTATTAACACACCACACAGTATGGAGTGGTATTAACACACCACACAGTATGGAGTGGTATTAACACACCACACAGTATGGAGTGGTATTAACACACCACACAGTATGGAGTGGTATTAACACACCACACAGTATGGAGTGGTATTAACACACCACACAGTATGGAGTGGTATTAACACACAGTATGGAGTGGTATTAACACACAGTATGGAGTGGTATTAACACACAGTATGGAGTGGTATTAACACACAGTATGGAGTGGTATTAACACACAGTATGGAGTGGTATTAACACACAGTATGGAGTGGTATTAACACACAGTATGGAGTGGTATTAACACACAGTATGGAGTGGTATTAACACACACAGAATGGAGTGGTATTAACACACACAGAATGGAGTGGTATTAACACACACAGAATGGAGTGGTATTAACACACAGTATGGAGTGGTATTAACACACAGAATGGAGTGGTATTAACACACACAGAATGGAGTGGTATTAACACACAGTATGGAGTGGTATTAACACACAGTATGGAGTGGTATTAAAACACACAGTATGGAGTGGTATTAAAACACACAGTATGGAGTGGTATTAAAACACACAGAATGGAGTGGTATTAAAACACACAGAATGGAGTGGTATTAAAACACACAGTATGGAGTGGTATTAAAACACACAGAATGGAGTGGTATTAAAACACACAGTATGGAGTGGTATTAACACACAGTATGGAGTGGTATTAACACACCACACAGTATGGAGTGGTATTAACACACCACACAGTATGGAGTGGTATTAACACACCACACAGTATGGAGTGGTATTAACACACAGTATGGAGTGGTATTAACACACAGTATGGAGTGGTATTAACACACACAGAATGGAGTGGTATTAACACACACAGAATGGAGTGGTATTAACACACACAGAATGGAGTGGTATTAACACAGTATGGAGTGGTATTAAAACACACAGAATGGAGTGGTATTAAAACACACAGTATGGAGTGGTATTAACACACACAGTATGGAGTGGTATTAACACACACAGTATGGAGTGGTATTAACACACACAGTATGGAGTGGTATTAACACACACAGTATGGAGTGGTATTAACACACACAGTATGGAGTGGTATTAACACACACAGTATGGAAGTGGTATTAACACACACAGTATGGAGTGGTATTAACACACACAGTATGGAGTGGTATTAACACACACAGTATGGAGTGGTATTAACACACACAGTATGGAGTGGTATTAACACACACAGTATGGAGTGGTATTAACACACACAGTATGGAGTGGTATTAACACACACAGTATGGAGTGGTATTAACACACACAGTATGGAGTGGTATTAACACACACAGTATGGAGTGGTATTAACACACACAGTATGGAGTGGTATTAACACACACAGTATGGAGTGGTATTAACACACACAGTATGGAGTGGTATTAACACACACAGTATGGAGTGGTATTAACACACACAGTATGGAGTGGTATTAACACACACAGTATGGAGTGGTATTAACACACACAGTATGGAGTGGTATTAACACACACAGTATGGAGTGGTATTAACACACACAGTATGGAGTGGTATTAACACACACAGTATGGAGTGGTATTAACACACACAGTATGGAGTGGTATTAACACACACAGTATGGAGTGGTATTAACACACACAGTATGGAGTGGTATTAACACACACAGTATGGAGTGGTATTAACACACACAGTATGGAGTGGTATTAACACACACAGTATGGAGTGGTATTAACACACACAGTATGGAGTGGTATTAACACACACAGTATGGAGTGGTATTAACACACAGTATGGAGTGGTATTAACACACAGTATGGAGTGGTATTAACACACAGTATGGAGTGGTATTAACACACAGTATGGAGTGGTATTAACACACAGTATGGAGTGGTATTAACACACAGTATGGAGTGGTATTAACACACAGTATGGAGTGGTATTAACACACAGTATGGAGTGGTATTAACACACAGTATGAGTGGTATTAACACACCACACAGTATGGAGTGGTATTAACACACCACACAGTATGGAGTGGTATTAACACACCACACAGTATGGAGTGGTATTAACACACAGTATGGAGTGGTATTAACACACACAGAATGGAGTGGTATTAACACACACAGAATGGAGTGGTATTAACACAGAATGGAGTGGTATTAACACACAGTATGGAGTGGTATTAAAACACACAGAATGGAGTGGTATTAACACACACAGTATGGAGTGGTATTAACACACACAGTATGGAGTGGTATTAACACACAGTATGGAGTGGTATTAAAACACACAGTATGGAGTGGTATTAAAACACACAGTATGGAGTGGTATTAAAACACACAGAATGGAGTGGTATTAAAACACACAGAATGGAGTGGTATTAAAACACACAGAATGGAGTGGTATTAAAACACACAGTATGGAGTGTATTAACACACAGTATGGAGTGGTATTAACACACAGTATGGAGTGGTATTACACACACAGAATGGAGTGGTATTAACACACACAGAATGGAGTGGTATTAACACAGTATGGAGTGGTATTAACACACACAGAATGGAGTGGTATTAAAACACACAGTATGGAGTGGTATTAACACACAGTATGGAGTGGTATTAACACACACAGTATGGAGTGGTATTAACACACACAGTATGGAGTGGTATTAACACACACAGTATGGAGTGGTATTAACACACACAGTATGGAGTGGTATTAACACACCAGTATGGAGTGGTATTAACACACACAGTATGGAGTGGTATTAACACACACAGTATGGAGTGGTATTAACACACACAGTATGGAGTGGTATTAACACACACAGTATGGAGTGGTATTAACACACACAGTATGGAGTGGTATTAACACACACAGTATGGAGTGGTATTAACACACACAGTATGGAGTGGTATTAACACACACAGTATGGAGTGGTATTAACACACACAGTATGGAGTGGTATTAACACACACAGTATGGAGTGGTATTAACACACACAGTATGGAGTGGTATTAACACACACAGTATGGAGTGGTATTAACACACACAGTATGGAGTGGTATTAACACACACAGTATGGAGTGGTATTAACACACACAGTATGGAGTGGTATTAACACACACAGTATGGAGTGGTATTAACACACACAGTATGGAGTGGTATTAACACACACAGTATGGAGTGGTATTAGACACACACAGTATGGAGTGGTATTAGCACACACAGTATGGAGTGGTATTAGCACACACAGTATGGAGTGGTATTAACACACACAGTATGGAGTGGTATTAACACACACAGTATGGAGTGGTATTAACACACACAGTATGGAGTGGTATTAACACACACAGTATGGAGTGGTATTAACACACACAGTATGGAGTGGTATTAACACACACAGTATGGAGTGGTATTAACACACACAGTATGGAGTGGTATTAACACACACAGTATGGAGTGGTATTAACACACACAGTATGGAGTGGTATTAACACACACAGTATGGAGTGGTATTAACACACACAGTATGGAGTGGTATTAACACACACAGTATGGAGTGGTATTAACACACACAGTATGGAGTGGTATTAACACACACAGTATGGAGTGGTATTAACACACACAGTATGGAGTGGTATTAACACACACAGTATGGAGTGGTATTAACACACACAGTATGGAGTGGTATTAACACACACAGTATGGAGTGGTATTAACACACACAGTATGGAGTGGTATTAACACACACAGTATGGAGTGGTATTAACACACACAGTATGGAGTGGTATTAGCACACACAGTATGGAGTGGTATTAGCACACACAGTATGGAGTGGTATTAGCACACACAGTATGGAGTGGTATTAGCACACAGTATGGAGTGGTATTAGCACAGAATGGAGTAGTATTAACACACAGGACGGCGTGGTATTTGCATTGAAGGGTTTGTCTGGTCTATAAGCAGTAGCACTAGGATGTAGTGAGGTGACGTTTTGCTTTGTGTCTCGTCTTCCAGGAGCATGTGTTCTGGGTTGTGTCTCTGAACACTCTCTTCATCCTGGTCTTCGGTGAGTCCACAAATGAACACTAACTCCCCCTAAAGTAGCACCCTTCTTACAATGAACTAGGCATGTATGGTGGTTGGGCTCAGTAGAAGGCTGTGGGGTTTGATGCATCACTGTTCTCTTCCAGCGTTCTGTCCATACCACATTGGTCACTTCTCTGTCATGGGCCTTGGCTTTGAGGAATATGTAAGAAACATTCTCTAATACACCACTCCTGACTCTGTGCAAAACATAATGTTATACAGTACAAATATATTGTATTTACAAAGATGATTGCATTATTTAATCGATATAGTCAAGACTGGTCTGTTTTACTTTCTGCATTCAACAAAGTTGGCCTCACCAACATGGCAAATATGGTTGAATGCTCTTGTCTTGTCCTCTAGGTCCAAGCCTCCCAATTCGAGGGCCTGATCACAACCATCGTAGGGTACATCCTGTTGGCCATGACGCTCATCCTCTGTCATGTATCCTTCCGTCTACTGACTGGGATCCCTTCCTGTGACCATCCAGTGTTTCCATGGTGACCTTTCCACTGTTTTTGTGTACAAAAGTGTGTGTTTGTCCTTAACTTGTGTTTCTCAGGGGTTCGCTGCTCTGGTCAGGTTCCAGCGGTCCCGCCGTCTACTAGGGGTCTGCTACATCGTTGTCAAGGTAACATTCCGGGTTTAAATCTAGGCTTTTCATATTACTGTAAACCCGAAACGAAGAACGACTTGACTATAAAATGAAATCTATATGAATGACGAAAGGTCAACGTAAATTTTTTTGGGGGGGAAATCTCCCATTGACATCAATGCATGATTTTGGGAATTGCCTGAGTTTCCCCTGGGGCTTCATAGTCCCTGAGGTCATGTGCATGGTTTTTAACCTGGTGTGTGTTCCAGGTCTCACTGCTTGTTGTCGTGGAGATAGGAGTCTTCCCCCTCATCTGTGGCTGGTGGCTCGACATCTGCTCTTTAGTACGTACAGACTTTTATATCTATCCCTCTTTCTCTCTCTCCCCCTTTTCTCTTCCAACCTTGCCCCCCATTTCCCCCCCACCCGTCTCTTTCTTTAACTGTTCCCACCTCTTCTTCCGTCCGTTCTGCAGGAGATGTTTGATGCGTCTCTGAAGGACAGAGAGCTGAGTTTTAAATCTGCTCCAGGCACCACCATGTTCCTGCACTGGCTGGTGGGAATGGTCTACGTCTTCTACTTCGCGTCCTTCATCCTCCTACTGAGAGAGGTAGGGGACAGGGATCGTGACTCCATGTCTATTTCCATATGATGGTTATTTTATCAATATTTGTGAATAAAGCAGTTAACGCCATTTCTCACATCAATTTGACGGACACGAAAAGATCCCACCATATTGAACAAACAAATTGTCTGTCGACATTTATGAAATTGTGCCGACATTTCCTGTTTCCATCAGCTCGGTCCCGCCTTTTTTTATGCTTCTGTTCATTCACCCGCATGAATTGGCTGTATGGAAACCTGGTTATAGAGCATGTCCCAAATTACACCTCATATAGTGCACTACATTAACTCTACATCCCAAATGGCACACTATTCCCTTTATAGTGCACTACTTTTAACCAGAAACCTATGGGCCCTGGTCAAAAGTAGTGCACTATATAGGGAACATCATCAACCATGTGTAGTTAACTAGTGATTATGATTGATTGATTGTTTTTTATAAGATAAGTTTAATGATAGCTAGCAACTTACCGTGACTTCTTACTGCATTCGCGTAACAGGCAGGCTCCTCGTGGAGTGCAATGTAATCAGGTGGTTAGAGCGTTGGACTAGTTAACCGTAAGGTTGCAAGATTGAATCCCCGAGCTGACATGGTAAAAATCTGTCGTTCTGCCCCTGAACGAGGCAGTTAACCCACCGTTCCGTCATTGAAAATAAGAATGTGTTCTTAACTGACTTGCCTAGTTAAATAAAGGTTTTTAAAAAATCGGCCAACTCGGTGTCCAAAAATACCGATTTCCGATTGTTATGAAAACTTGAAATCTGCCCTAATTAATCGGCCATTCCGATTAATCGGTCAACCTCTAATATACACACACAAAAAGTATGTTGACACCCCTTCAAATTAGTGGATTCAGCTATTTCAGCCTCATCCGTTGCTGACAAGTGTATAAATCGAGCGCACCGCCATGCAATCTCCATAGACAAATATTGGCAGTAGAATGGCCTTACTGAAGATGCTCAGTGATTTTCAACATGGCACCGTTGTAGGTGCTAGTAAGCTGTCCCGGTCAACTGTAAGTTCTGTTATTGTGAAGTGGAAACATCTAGGAGCAACAACGGCTCAGCCGCGAAGTGGTAGGCCACACAAGCTCACAGAACGGGACTGCCGAGTGCTGAAGCTACCAAGTTCCAAACTGCCTCTGGAATCAACGTCAGCACAAGAACAGTTTGTCGGGAGCTTCATGAAATGGGTTTCCATGGCCGAGCAGCCTCACACAAGCCTATGATCATCATCCGCAATGCCAAGCGTCGGCTGGAGTGGTGTAAAGCTTGCCGCCATTAGACTCTGGAGCAGTGGAAACGCGTTCTCTGGAATGATGAATCACGTTTCACCATCTGGCAGTACGACCAATGAATCTGTGTTTGGCAGATGTCAGGAGAACGCTACCTTCCCGACTGCATAGTGCCAACTGCAAAGATAATTGTCTGGGGCTGTTTTTCATGGTTCAGGCCCCTTAGTTCCAGTGATGGGAAATCTTAACCCTACAGCAAACAATGACGTTCTAGACGATACGGTGCTTCCAACTTTATGGCAACAGTTTGGGGAAGACCCTTTCCTGTTTCAGCATGACAATACCCCCGTGCACAAAGCAAGGTCCATACAGAAATGTTTTGTCGAGATCAGTGTGGACGAACTTGACTGGCCTGCACAGAGCACTGACCTCAACCCCATCGAACCCCTTTGGGATGAATTGGAACGCTGACGGCGAGCCAGGCCTAATCGTCCAACATCAGTGCCCATCCTCACTAATGCTCTTGTGGCTGAATGGAAGCAAATCCCGGCAGCAATTTTCCAACTTCTAGTGGAAAGCCTTCCCAGAAGAGTGGAGGCTGTTTTAGCAGGAAAGGGGGGGGACCAACTCCATATTAATGCCCAGAATTTTGGAATGAGATGTTCGATGTGGTGTCCACATATTATTGGCCATGTGGTGTATGTTGTGTGGTCCTCCCACTACGACTTGGGAAAGCATGCAGTTTATTTGTTTACAGGTCAAATGTTATGATGAACTTCACAGGGTGGTGAAAGTGCACAGCGATGAGCGTTGACGCTACTTTCCAAAAAATACTGAGTGTCTTATTCTGGTGACGTGATGATTTGATGCTTCACTAGCCTACCTGCACAGTATCCGTGAGCTGTTGAACGCACGTGTCACAAACCTTCGCTATTTAACGCAACAGTTTTATTTGAAATGCGATGGAAAATGCATTCAACTTTAGGCTTTTATTCGGTACATGAAAATGTATGCGATAAAGTAACTTATGTGCAGTGCACTACGTCATTACGCACTGCTTATTACCTGGAAAATGTGCATACTTTCTTTATGCGGATTCTAGAATATTCACTTAAATCTGTTACCAATTGGATGGAAGCGTAGCCATTGTCTGGTTTGTTGTAGTGTACTGTTGATTTAATTCCTGACTATAGTGTGGTGCTGTGTTGAATCAGGTGCTGAGGCCTGGTGTCCTGTGGTTTCTGAGAAACCTGAACGATCCAGACTTCAACCCAGTCCAGGAAATGATCCACCTACCTATCTACAGACACCTCCGCAGGTTCATCCTGTCTGTGGTACGTACATCTACAGACACCTCCGCAGGTTCATATTAGCAACCAATGCTAGTTGTTGCATCAATAGTCATATTAGCAACCAATGCTAGTTGTTGCATCAATAGTCATATTAGCAACCAATGCTAGTTGTTGCATCAATAGTCATATTAGCAACCAATGCTAGTTGTTGCATCAATAGTCATATTAGCAACCAATGCTAGTTGTTGCATCAATAGTCATATTAGCAACCAATGCTAGTTGTTGCATCAATAGTCATATTAGCAACCAATGCTAGTTGTTGCATCAATAGTCATATTAGCAACCAATGCTAGTTGTTGCATCAATAGTCATATTAGCAACCAATGCTAGTTGTTGCATCAATAGTCATATTAGCAACCAATGCTAGTTGTTGCATCAATAGTCATATTAGCAACCAATGCTAGTTGTTGCATCAATAGTCATATTAGCAACCAATGCTAGTTGTTGCATCAATAGTCATATTAGCAACCAATGCTAGTTGTTGCATCAATAGTCATATTAGCAACCAATGCTAGCTGTTGCATCAATAGTCATATTAGCAACCAATGCTAGCTGTTGCATCAATAGTCATATTAGCAACCAATGCTAGTTGTTGCATCAATAGTCATATTAGCAACCAATGCTAGTTGTTGCATCAATAGTCATATTAGCAACCAATGCTAGCTGTTGCATCAATAGTCATATTAGCAACCAATGCTAGTTGTTGCATCAATAGTCATATAAGCAACCAATGCTAGTTGTTGCATCAATAGTCATATTAGCAACCAATGCTAGTTGTTGCATCAATAGTCATATAAGCAACCAATGCTAGTTGTTGCATCAATAGTCATATTAGCAACCAATGCTAGTTGTTGCATCAATAGTCATATTAGCAACCAATGCTAGCTGTTGCATCAATAGTCATATTAGCAACCAATGCTAGTTGTTGCATCAATAGTCATATAAGCAACCAATGCTAGTTGTTGCATCAATAGTCATATTAGCAACCAATGCTAGTTGTTGCATCAATAGTCATATAAGCAACCAATGCTAGTTGTTGCATCAATAGTCATATTAGCAACCAATGCTAGTTGTTGCATCAATAGTCATATTAGCAACCAATGCTAGTCGTTGCATCTTTAGATCTCTTCTTTCTACATTTCTAACCACTAGGCTACCTGCCGCCACATGAAACTGCTCAAAATGTGTTTTCCTCTAATTGCATAATGGGGCGAACATTTCGTGCATAGCTTACTGCCTTGTGTGTATTTCGTGCATAGCTTACTGCCTTGTGTGCATTGCCACGCGTATAATGTGAAGAAATAATAGCTTATCAAAGTGTTATGCTAAACATTCTGATCTTTTTGACGTTTTGGGGTGTGGCCTAGGACTACTGGTTGGATGAATTATGGGGTTATGGCCCATGTTCTCCACTGGTGCCAATAGGATAGGCTACTTTTCGCTCAATTAAGTTGATCATTTTGATAACTAAAAGACAGATTGGAGTCTTCTCTTTACAGCAATAGCAAATTGTTTTCTAAACTGTTTTTCCGCGATTGTATTTTTAAATATTACGATATGCCTGGCTGGGTCTCTCTGCTTTTCACTGACTGTCAAAACTCATCACACATCTTTTTGGTATTTACCACACGCTCTGCTTAAATTGCAGGCCCTTCGACTGGGCTATGCGATTTTAAAACAATCTACATATTATACAATTAATGATATTCTGTGGCCAAAACATGCTGTTTGGTGTAGTAGGCTATTTTGAATTTAAAAATAAATACAAAAATCTGTATAGACAGGAATAAGCTAATTAGGCTATAGAATTTTGGCTATTTTAATGAAATCTACTTTAAGGAAAGCTTCCCCGAGCCTTATGGATACACCACCTATATATTCTAACATCGTCTATTGGCTCATCGGAACTCTGTAAGAATGTCGCACGCCGTTGCATCCGACTGGCATGTTCTGTGAAGATGAATTACCATAAACTAAATGTGATTTCTGTCATTCTGAGAACCATGGGTGGACACCCTAATCAGGCTACGCAAACGATGCATATGGCTCCTGTATATTTCTTATTTGTCCAGCATATAAAAATGCTGCCTCCGCAGGTTCACCCTGTCTGTGCTCCGTCCATCTACAGACAGATTTGTTGGTAAAAAAGTAGTCACATACAGCTATGGTTCTGCTTTGATTGTGTGCTGATCATTAAAGGTGTATGTCCTCTCCTAGGTGGTGTTTGGCTCTATCGTTCTCCTGATGTTGTGGCTGCCCATCAGGATGATCAAGCTCCTCCTCCCTGCCTTCCTGCCCTACAACGTCATGCTTTACAGGTACACTCCTTCTTGTCCTACAACGTCATGCTTTACAGGTACACTCCTTCCTCCCCTACAGCGTCACGCTTTACAGGTACACTCCTTCCTCCCCTACAACGTCACGCTTTACAGGTACACTCCTTCCTCCTCTACAACGTCACGCTTTACAGGTACACTCCTTCCTGTCCTACAACGTCACGCTTTACAGGTACACTCCTTCTTGTCCTACAACGTCACGATTTACAGGTACACTCCTTCTTGTCCTACAACGTCACGATTTACAGGTACACTCCTTCCTGTCCTACAACGTCACGATTTACAGGTACACTCCTTCTTGTCCTACAACGTCACGATTTACAGGTACACTCCTTCCTGTCCTACAACGTCACGCCTTACAGGTACACTCACATGGGTCAATTGTGGCCAGCAATGGTCAGCAACCCTGGTCCTGGAGAGCTGTTGTGTCTGTGTGCAGGTTTTTGTTCCAGCCCAGCATCAAAATGCCTAGATATAGATGTATTCCCGGTAAGTGATGTACCTTCACCCACCTCTCTCCCCCTCCTCTCTCCCCCCTCCTCTCTCCCTCCCCCCCTCCTCTCTCCCTCCCCCCTCCTCTCTCCCCCCCCCCCTCCTCTATCCTCTTCCCCCCCTCCTCTATCCTTTCCCCCCCCCCTCCTCTCTCCCCCCTCCCCTATCCTCTCTCCTCTCTCCCCCCTCCCCTATCCTCTCTCCCCCCTCCTCTCTCCTCTCTCCCCCCTCCCCTATCCTCTATCCTCTCTCCCCCCTCCTCTATCCTCTATCCTCTCTCCCCCCTCCTCTCCTCCTCCAGTGATGCTCCAGTCAGTGAGCTGTCTCTGGAGCTGTTGTTACTGCAGGTGGTTCTGCCAGCTCTCCTGGAACAAGGTCACACACGCCAGTGGCTCAAAGGTCTGGTCAGGGCCTGGACTGTCAGCGCTGGATACCTACTGTGGGTCTATCCACGCTACACCTATATACACTACACCTATACACACTATACACTACAACTATACACACTACACACTATACACCACCTATACACACTATACACTACACCTATACACACTACACACTATACACTACACCTATACACACTACACCTATACACACTACACACTATACACTACACCTATACACTACACACTATACACACTATACACTACAACTATACACACTATACACTACAACTATACACACTACACACTATACACTACACCTATACACACTACACCTATACACACTATACACTACAACTATACACACTATACACTACAACTATACACACTATACACTACACCTATACACACTATACACTACACCTATACACACTATACACTACACCTATACACACTATACACTACACCTATACACACTATACACTACACCTATACACACTACACACTACACACTATACACTACACCTATACACTACACACTATACACACTATACACTACAACTATACACACTATACACTACAACTATACACACTATACACTACAACTATACACACTATACACTACAACTATACACACTATACACACTATACACTACAACTATACACACTATACACACTATACACTACACCTATACACACTACACTACACCTATACACACTATACACTACACCTACACACTATACACTACACCTATACACACTATACACTACACCTATACACACTATACACTACACCTATACACACTATACAACTACACCTATACACACTATACACTACACCTATACACACTATACACTACACCTATACACACTATACACTACACCTATACACACTATACACTACACCTATACACACTATACACTACACCTATACACACTATACACTACACCTATACACACTATACACTACACCTATACACACTATACACTACACCTATACACACTATACACTACACCTATACACACTATACACTACACCTATACACACTATACACTACACCTATACACACTATACACTACACCTATACACACTACACACTACACACTATACACTACAACTATACACACTATACACTACAACTATACACTACAACTATACACACTATACACTACAACTATACACACTATACACACTATACACTACAACTATACACACTACACTACACCTATACACACTATACACTACAACTATACACACTACACACTATACACTACAACTATACACTACACCTATACACACTATACACTACAACTATACACACTATACACTACAACTATACACACTATACACTACAACTATACACACTACACACTATACACTACAACTATACACACTATACACTACACCTATACACCTATACACACTATACACTACAACTATACACACTATACACTACAACTATACACACTATACACTACACCTATACACACTATACAACTATACACACACTCCCAAAGTGGTCTTTCATTATAGCTACAGAGGCGTAACATGAAGTATATATTTGTTAGCTCACTTTCTCTACCTTCTCCTTTTCACCTCCTCTCCTCTCCCCCCTTTCAGAGACCTCCACTCTTACTTGCTCGGAGAACAGGAAGACGATGCTAACCAGCCTGTCAACAACAACCATGCTCCCGGTCACCAAAACAACAACAACGCTAACCCCGCCCCTGCTGTGGGGGAGGGGCTTCATGCAGCCCATCAGGCCATACTACAGCAGGGAGGACCTATAGGTTTCCAACCCTACCATCGGCCCCTACGCTTCCCCTTCAGGGTCAGTTACACTACACACTACCATCAGCCCCTACGCTTCCCCTTCAGGGTCAGTTACACTACACACTACCATCGGCTCCTACGCTTCTCCTTCAGGGTCAGTTACACTACACAATACCATCGGCCCCTACGCTTCTCCTTCAGGGTCAGTCACACTACACACTACCATCGGCCCCTACGCTTCCCCTTCAGGGTCAGACACACTACCATCGGCCCCTACGCTTCCCCTTCAGGGTCAGTTACACTACACACTACCATCGGCCCCTACGCTTTTCCTTCAGGGTCAGTTATACTACACACTACCATCGGCCCCTACGCTTCCCCTTCAGGGTCAGACACACTACCATCCGCCCCTACGCTTCCCCTTCAGGGTCAGTTACACTACACACTACCATCGGCCCCTACACTTCTCCTTCAGGGTCAGTCACACTACCATCCGCCCCTACGCTTCCCCTTCAGGGTCAGTTACACTACCATCCGCCCCTACGCTTCCCCTTCAGGGTCAGTTACACTACCATCCGCCCCTACGCTTCTCCTTCAGGGTCAGTCACACTACCATCCGCCCCTACGCTTCCCCTTCAGGGTCAGTTACACTACACACTACCATCGGCCCCTACGCTTCTCCTTCAGGGTCAGTTATACTACACACTACCATCGGCCCCTACGCTTCCCCTTCAGGGTCAGACACACTACACACTACCATCGGCCCCTACGCTTCCCCTTCAGGGTCAGACACACTACCATCGGCCCCTACGCTTCCCCTTCAGGGTCAGTTACACTACACACTACCATCGGCCCCTACGCTTCTCCTTCAGGGTCAGTTATACTACACACTACCATCGGCCCCTACGCTTCTCCTTCAGGGTCAGTCACACTACCATCCGCCCCTACGCTTCCCCTTCAGGGTCAGTTACACTACACACTACCATCGGCCCCTACGCTTCTCCTTCAGGGTCAGTTATACTACACACTACCATCGGCCCCTACGCTTCCCCTTCAGGGTCAGACACACTACACACTACCATCGGCCCCTACGCTTCCCCTTCAGGGTCAGACACACTACCATCCGCCCCTACGCTTCCCCTTCAGGGTCAGTTACACTACACACTACCATCGGCCCCTACACTTCTCCTTCAGGGTCAGTCACACTACCATCCGCCCCTACGCTTCCCCTTCAGGGTCAGTTACACTACCATCCGCCCCTACGCTTCCCCTTCAGGGTCAGTTACACTACCATCCGCCCCTACGCTTCCCCTTCAGGGTCAGTTACACTACACACTACCATCGGCCCCTACGCTTCTCCTTCAGGGTCAGTTATACTACACACTACCATCGGCCCCTACGCTTCCCCTTCAGGGTCAGACACACTACACACTACCATCGGCCCCTACGCTTCCCCTTCAGGGTCAGACACACTACCATCGGCCCCTACGCTTCCCCTTCAGGGTCAGTTACACTACACACTACCATCGGCCCCTACGCTTCTCCTTCAGGGTCAGTTATACTACACACTACCATCGGCCCCTACGCTTCCCCTTCAGGGTCAGTTACACTACACACTACCATCAGCCCCTACGCTTCCCCTTCAGGGTCAGTCACACTACCATCGGCCCCTACGCTTCTCCTTCAGGGTCAGTTACACTACACACTACCATCGGCCCCTACGCTTCCCCTTCAGGGTCAGTCACACTACCATCGGCCCCTACGCTTCCCCTTCAGGGTCAGTTATACTACCATCGGCCCCTACGCTTCTCCCTCAGGGTCAGTTATACTACACACTACCATCGGCCCCTACGCTTCTCCCTCAGGGTCAGTTACACTACACACTACCATCGGCCCCTACGCTTCTCCCTCAGGGTCAGTTATACTACACACTACCATCGGCCCCTACGCTTCTCCCTCAGGGTCAGTGCACTACCAAGCCCCTACGCTTCTCCCTCAGGGTCAGTTATACTACACACTACCATCGGCCCCTACGCTTCTCCCTCAGGGTCAGTGCACTACCATCGGCCCCTACGCTTCTCCCTCAGGGTCAGTTACACTACACACTACCATCGGCCCCTACGCTTCTCCCTCGGGGTCAGTTACACTACACACTACCATCGGCCCCTACGCTTCTCCCTCAGGGTCAGTGCACTACCATCGGCCCCTACGCTTCTCCCTCAGGGTCAGTGCACTACCATCGTCCCCTACGCTTCCCCTTCAGGAAGCTTGAATGTCTCTCTCTCCTGTCTGTAGATCGTCTTGCTGATCGGGTTCATGTGTATCACCCTGCTGGTTTCCAGTCTGGTGTGTCTGACGTTACCAGGTGAGACATCAACCTTAAGTCATTGTTGGGGGAGTCGTGAACAACATGTAGTTCAACGAGTAATTTAACTATATTTTGCAGTAGCTCAGTGGGAAGTTGAACTAAATTCAAATCTTACAGTAGAGGCTGGTGGGAGGAGCTATAGGAGGACGGGGTCACTAATGGCCGGAATGGAACGGTATCAAACCGCAAAGATATGGAAGCCACAGGTTTGACTCTGTTCCATTTATTCCATTCCAGCCTTTCCAATGACCCCGTCCTCCTATAGCTCCTCCCACCACCCTCCACGAAAATCTTGGTAGTGTTTTCATTTTAATAAATTTTTTACATGTAGCTAACTACTGGAACAAGCAGTTTTTTTTTCAAAAATTAAATATGGGTAAAATAGTCAAGAATGTCCTAGCCTAATTCTTACTTTAATTTTTTTTGTTTTTGTTTTTTAATAGGTTAAATTACACATTCTGTTAACATCTGACTCCGTAGTGATATGTTTAGATATGCTCATTTATCACAAAGTAGTTTGTTTTCAAATGAACTTTGAACGGATCAGCTTGTCTGACGCACCCTAACACCGGTGGGAGGTATAACATGAACAGACCAGAGGCAGTGGTTGTGGTTCCTTTTCTTTTGTATCGTTTACTAAACGGGTCTTGTTTCACCCGAGTAAATAAGTCCAGTACAGGCAACGTCCAACGCTGAAACACCAGCGTAACCAAACACATAAACTAATCCGTTGACCAAAAGGCCGTGGCCGAAAAGGGAACGCAATGGCTACTCCTGTCTTTAGACTGTCGTCTAGACAACAGCTACAAGGGGAACACTTCTCTCTACCTAAAGCCTGCCTTGATTGACAGAGAGACAGACCAGTCACAGAAGCTTTCTCTGAGGTAGGAAAAACTGACGTTCTCACAGGTCCCCGCCTCTACTCCCCATCCTCACCCAGCTCCTCTCCTGGCACACCGATATAGAGGAAGACGCAAAGCAATTAGTGGGCCCAGGTGTGTACTAATTGGCTTTACACTGAGTACCTGTCCCCTGAGGAGGGTGCTGTCGCATCGTCTTCCTCCGGCTGGTCACTGAACTCTCACATTTAGTTCAGTAAAACTATATGTTTCTTAAGGGTAGCTAGACTTCTTCCAGTGGTCAGTAATTGGTAGCTTGGTAAACTATATTTTCAGAGTAGCTTCCCCAACTGACCTCTCATCTATCGACACACCTTAGTATTGTTTTCAATCTAATTATTATTATTATTATCTCAATACTGGAGTAACTTCTTCAGGAATCTCACCTGGAATGACTAACCTGAATGTTTCGAAAGGACACTAAAAGCCATGGTTCTGTTTTTAATGTTTGTGTTGAAGTGTTTGCGGGCCGTTGGCTGATGTCATTCTGGACAGGCAGCTCGAAGATCCATGAGCTGTATACAGCAGCGTGTGGTCTGTACGTGTGCTGGCTGTCCATCCGCGGTGCCACCGTGCTGTTGGCCTGGATGCCCCAGGGACCCACCATCATCATGGTCAAAGTCCAGGAGTGGAGCCTCATGGTAAGAGTCAGAGGGTTTTCCTAAATGGAAGCATCTCTCGTGCAAATTCAGTTAAGTGTGGCAGCCGGCCTTGAATGAAGCCTGTTGTGTCTGTACGCTGACGACTCAACAGTCAACTAAAACAGAGAGCTCCAGTCACTTTTAGAATGGGTCTATGTACGCTGATGACTCAACAGTCAACTAAAACAGAGAGCTCCAGTCACTTTTAGAATGGGTAACTAGCAATAGGCTGCCGCTAAGTATCTCAACTAAAAGCATCATTTTGCAGACAAATCACTCGCTCAACGCTAAACCTTGCTTACACCTATTGTTGAATAATGTGGCTATTTGAGCAAGTTGAGGAGACGACTACTAGGTGTAACCCTAGATAGCAAGCTTTCATCGTCAAAACATAACAACTCAGTGGTTGCTAAAAATGGGAAGAGGTCTGTCCATGATAGGGTGTTGCTCTGCCTTGTCATCTCAGTTGACCAGATATGTCCAACAGGCCTACGTTTTGTCACACCTTGACGACTGCCCAGCTGTGGTGTCATGTGTAGTTTCACCTGGACTACTGCCCAGCTGTTGGCTCATGTGTAGTTTCACCTGGACTACTGCCCAGCTGTGGGCTCATGTGTAGTTTCACCTGGACTACTGCCCAGCGGTGGGGTCATGTGTAGTTTCACCTGGACTACTGCCCAGCTGTGGGCTCATGTGTAGTTTCACCTGGACTACTGCCCAGCGGTGGGGTCATGTGTAGTTTCACCTGGACTACTGCCCAGCTGTGGGCTCATGTGTAGTTTCACCTGGACTACTGCCCAGCGGTGGGGTCATGTGTAGTTTCACCTGGACTACTGCCCAGCTGTGGGCTCATGTGTAGTTTCACCTGGACTACTGCCCAGCTGTGGGCTCATGTGCGGCAGAGAAGGACAAAGGTCAATTGCAGTTGGTCCAGAACAAAGCAGCACGTATCTCACTGAGACGTACACGGAGGGAATGAGTCAGGAACGTGCATGTCAGTTTCTACTGGCTCAAAGTTGAGGAGAGATTGACTGCATCACTTTTGGTCTTGGTGTTAATGTGTTGAAGGTACCAAACTGTCTGTTCAAGCAGTTGGCTCACAGTTCGGACCGTCATCGGTACAACACAAGACATGCAACCAGAGGTCTCTTCACAGTGCCCAGGTCCAGAACGGAGGCTGGGAAACACACAGTATTAAATAGAGCCATGACTACATGGAACTCTCTGGTAACTCAAACTAGCAATAAAACCAGTTTCAAAACAGAGACAAAAGAACACCTTACTGCACAAAGGGGACTGTGAAGAGACATCTTGTATTGTAATTTGTGCTGTAGTGCTGTATGTATTACAGCTAGATATTGTTTGTATGTACTGATATATAGACTGTGATGTTTTTAGATGTGTGTTTCAGTCTTTAACTGTATTCTGTACTATGTTTCATGTGGACCCCAGGAAGAGTAGCTAATGCTTTTGCAGCGGCTAATTGGGATCCTAATAATGACCAAATCCACTTTTCTAGAAGTGTGTATAGTAGGTTGTACTAGTTATGGAGATGGCTGTATGTCCAGGGTTAATATCTTCATGCCATTATCATTTAGATTTAAACATCCAATCATGTCTTCCCTTTAATGTTGTGTGTGTGTGTGTGTGTAGATTCTGAAGACCCTGGTCGTAGCGTTGCTGGTGGCTGGTGTTATCCCTCTACTATTGGGCCTGCTGTTTGAGCTGGTCATCGTTGCTCCCCTACGCGTTCCTCTGGACCAGACGCCTCTCTTCTACCCCTGGCAGGTACTGTGTGTGTGTGTGTGTAGTGGTAAAGGTCACTGGTTTTTATATCGTATCTTTGTGTGTAATAGTAAAGGTCACTGTTTTATCTGGTGTGTGTAGGACTGGGCTCTGGGGGTGCTCCATGCCAAAATCATCGCTGCCATCACCCTCATGGGTCCACAGTGGTGGCTGAAGACGGTCATAGAACAGGTGTGTTACCCTGCACCACGTCGTTATCACTTATACAATGATCAATCTCACACCAAGTTTCACCAACTCTTTCCGTTGTTACTAATTGAACTGCTCGGCATCTGACCGTAAGGCTAGTGGATAGTGCATAGGGCTCAGTAACTTCCTGACATTCAGGACCTCCTATACCAAGCGATGTCAGAGGAAAGCCCAAAAATAGTCGAAGGCTCCAGTTACCCAAGTCATAGACTGTTCTCACTGTTACCGCACGGCAAGCGGTACCGGAGCACCAAGTCTCGAACCAAAAGGCTCCTTAACAGCTTCTATCCCCAAGCCATGAGACTGCTGAACAATTAGTCAAATGGCCACCGGACTATTTGCATTTGTTTTTACACTGCTGCTACTCACTGTTTATTATCTATGCATAGTCACTTTACAAATGACCCTGACAAACCTGTCCCCCGCACACTGACTCGGTACCGGTACCCCCTGTATATAACCTCCACATTGTCTCGGTACCGGTGCCCCCTGTATATAACCTCCACATTGTCTCGGTACCGGTGCCCCCTGTATATAACCTCCACACTGACTCGGTACCGGTACCCCCTGTATATAACCTCCACATTGTCTCGGTACCGGTGCCCCCTGTATATAACCTCCACATTGTCTCGGTACCGGTGCCCCCTGTATATAACCTCCACATTGACTCTGTACCGGTACCCCCTGTATATAGTCTCTACATTGACTCTGTACCGGTGCCCCCTGTATATAACCTCCACATTGTCTCGGTACCGGTGCCCCCTGTATATAACCTCCACATTGACTCTGTACCGGTACCCCCTGTATATAGTCTCTACATTGACTCTGTACCGGTGCCCCCTGTATATAACCTCCACATTGTCTCGGTACCGGTGCCCCCTGTATATAACCTCCACACTGACTCGGTACCGGTGCCCCCTGTATATAACCTCCACATTGACTCGGTACCGGTGCCCCCTGTATATAACCTCCACACTGACTCGGTACCGGTGCCCCCTGTATATAACCTCCACATTGACTCGGTACCGGTGCCCCCTGTATATAACCTCCACATTGTCTCGGTACCGGTACCCCCTGTATATAACCTCCACATTGTCTCGGTACCGGTGCCCCCTGTATATAACCTCCACACTGACTCGGTACCGGTGCCCCCTGTATATAACCTCATTATGTCATTTTCTTCTGTTACTTATTATTGTTTTCACTTTAGTTTAGTTTTGTAAATATTTTCTTAACTCTATTTCTTGAACTGCATTGTTGGTTAAGGACTTGTAAGTCAGCATTTCACAGTAAGGTCTACTACACCGGTTGTATTCGGCATTTCACAGTAATGTCTACTACACCGGTTGTATTCGGCATTTCACGGTAAGGTCTACTACACCGGTTGTATTCGGCATTTCACAGTAATGTCTACTACACCGGTTGTATTCGGCATTTCACGGTAAGGTCTACTACACCGGTTGTATTCGGCATTTCACGGTAATGTCTACTACACCGGTTGTATTCGGCATTTCACAGTAATGTCTACTACACCGGTTGTATTCGGCATTTCACGGTAAGGTCTACTACACCGGTTGTATTCGGCATTTCACTGTAAGGTCTACTACACCTGTTGTATTCGGCATTTCACTGTAAGGTCTACTACACCGGTTGTATTCTGCATTTCACTGTAAGGTCTACTACACCGGTTGTATTCGGCATTTCACGGTAAGGTCTACTACACCGGTTGTATTCTGCATTTCACTGTAAGGTCTACTACACCTGTTGTATTCTACATTTCACTGTAAGGTCTACTACACCTGTTGTATTCAGCATTTCACTGTAAGGTCTACTACACCTGTTGTATTCGGCATTTCACTGTAAGGTCTACTACACCTGTTGTATTCGGCATTTCACGGTAAGGTCTACTACACCTGTTGTATTCGGCATTTCACGGTAAGGTCTACTACACCTGTTGTATTCGGCATTTCACGGTAAGGTCTACTACACCTGTTGTATTCGGCATTTCACGGTAAGGTCTACTATACCTGTTGTATTCGGCATTTCACGGTAAGGTCTACTATACCTGTTGTATTCGGCATTTCACTGTAAGGTCTACTACACCTGTTGTATTCGGCATTTCACGGTAAGGTCTACTACACCTGTTGTATTCGGCATTTCACGGTAAGGTCTACTACACCTGTTGTATTCGGCATTTCACGGTAAGGTCTACTATACCTGTTGTATTCGGCATTTCACGGTAAGGTCTACTATACCTGTTGTATTCGGCATTTCACTGTAAGGTCTACTACACCTGTTGTATTCGGCATTTCACGGTAAGGTCTACTACACCTGTTGTATTCGGCATTGCACGGTAAGGTCTACTACACCTGTTGTATTCGGCGCTTGTGACATAACTTTCCCCCCTACGTGAACAATAGATTTCGACCCTGTGTAAAGTGACTGGCGAGGGGTAACATTGCCACCTCTCCTCCTGTCAGGTGTATGCTAACGGCATCAGGAACATCGACCTCCATTTCATCATCTGTAAGCTGGCTGCCCCTGTCATCTCAGTGCTGCTGCTGTCCCTGTGTGTCCCCTACGTCATAGCAGCCGGGGTCGTACCTGCCGTAGGTCAGTCAACAGTGTGTGTGTGTCCTACGTCATAGCAGCCGGGGTCGTACCTGCCGTAGGTCAGTCAACAGTGTGTGTGTGTCCTACGTCATAGCAGCCGGGGTCGTACCTGCCGTAGGTCAGTCAACAGTGTGTGTGTGTGTCCTACGTCATAGCAGCCGGGGTTGTACCTGCCGTAGGTCAGTCAACAGTGTGTGTGTGCAGTGTGTGTCCTATGTCATAGCAGCCGGGGTCGTACCTGCCGTAGGTCAGTCAACAGTGTGTGTGTGCAGTGTGTGTCCTACGTCATAGCAGCCGGGGTCGTACCTGCCGTAGGTCAGTCAACAGTGTGTGTGTGTGTGTGTGCACGTGTTTGTTTGTTTGCATGTTCATGGGAAGTGTTTGCATGCACACTTGTGGGTGAGTATGAAGTGTTCAGCTCTAACTCTACTAATAGATCTGTACCCCTCCTGGTGTGACTCCAGATATAACTCTACTAATAGATCTGTACCCCTCCTGGTGTGACTCCAGATATAACTCTACTAATAGATCTGTTCCCCTCCTGGTGTGACTCCAGATATAACTCTACTAATAGATCTGTTCCCCTCCTGGTGTGACTCTAGATATAACTCTACTAATAGATCTGTTCCCCTCCTGGTGTGGCAGGTCTGTCAGGTGTGTCAGGTGTGACTCCAGAGATGCAGATTCTGATTCAGAGAAGGATCTACCCGTTCCTCCTGATGGTGGTGTCCATCATCGGCATCCTCTCCTTCCAGATACGACAGTTCAAACGTCTCTACGAACACATCAAGAACGACAAGTAAGCACCCACCCCTATCTCCATACCTGGCCTGTTCCTTAACAGCTCCTTGTATAGGGATAGTACAACCCTGGTCCCAGGGAGTTTCAGGATATGCAGGCTTTTGTTCCAGCCCAGCACTTCCACATCTGATTTTAACTATTCAAGGTCTTGATCTGCAGCTGACACACAAACTAGGTAAATGCTCTAGTATTGTGATTGACATTTGACTGTTTTTTTTAAGCCCATGTCCTCTTTGCCTTCCTGCAGGTACCTGGTTGGCCAGCGGCTTGTCAACTACGAACGCAAGGCTAGGGGAACCAGCTCTGTTCCTCCCCCTAACTCTATCCCAGAGTAGGCAAGTTTGCTTTTGGAAACCACACATCTCGTGTCCTCCCTCCCTCCCCCTCTCTCTCTCCATCCCTCCCTCACCCTCCTTCCACCCCTCTCTCTCTCCCTTCCCCTCTCTCTCTCCCTTCCCCTCTCTCTCTCCCTTCCCCTCTCTCTCCCCCTTCCCCCCTCTCCCTGTAATGTTCATGCCTTGCTAAGTGTTAAGTGCAGCCTGAGGATTGTACATATGTAAATACTTTGGATGCAGACTTGTCTGAAATTGGACAGATTTGGATTAATGCAATGACCATTGTACATCTTAAGTGTATGTATATTAATTTATTAAATCAAACTGACAATTTGTTTCTGTCTTGTTGTTTATCATGAAGAAGAAGAAAAACATTTTAAAAAATGTTGAGGGGTGGTGTCATAGTTTCATCCTTTGGGACAAGTTGAGATTCCAGTATTATTCCAAACTCCTCTTTTAGTATGTCAGGTATCTCTTCATCAGTCAGCTCTCTGCTGGCTTTAGTCACAGTCCCAGCTTCATCTGAGGGAAACTGGGTGGTGATGAGTTTATGGCCCATGTAGGTGAGCCTCCCGGTAGGCTTCAGCATGGAGCAGAGAGACTTGCAGAAGAAGATGGAGCTAGGGGAGCTCTGATGGTAGTCACACATCTCTATGAAGTCTCCTCTGTGTCTTGTGTCCAGAGTGAACTTGTATAGCTCAGTCCAGAGCCCAGTTTCTCTCTCTTCATCTTGCCACTCCAGAAAGTGCATCTCTCCAGCTCGTCTGATCCTGTACATTCTGTGGCCCTGCTTCTGAGGTTCTTCCGTCTCTAAGGACATTGGGAGCTCGAACCCTGATCCACCAAATGCCACGTCGCACAGCCACCGATGCCCCTCGAGCGTCACCATGGAGATGAAGTGGTCGAACGGCGGGCCGTACCACCCTGTGATGGCGTTTCTCACTTGGCCCGCTAGGATGGTGACCTCGAATCCCATTTCCGACAGAAGCCAGGAGAACAGACCGTTGTTCTCGAAGCAGAACCCTCCGCGGCGGTGGTTAATGATTTTATCATAGAGGTGCGGGAGTTCGAGTCGTACGCGCCCCCCGTTGTGGATGGTGAGATTCTCGAAAGGTACAGTCCTCAGATGACAGCGGTGTACACGCTGGAGCGCGTCCAAGGTCGGCGTTGGCAACGCTGGTCCCTCATACCCAATGCGTAGAAAATACTTCTGAACATCCATTTCTAATCGAAAATGTTAAAAAAGTTTTCAAAAGTAAAATATTTCGTTCACTTTATACAAAATACAATGTATCTTTAAGAACAATGTCGATGGGAAGATATGCTATGCCTGGGATTTTTTAAATAGATTAGGCGAAATCTGCAGTTCCTGTGGTGTGTAGGATATTCCTTTCAGTTTGCTTTCAGTCCTGCCAAAGGTTATATGTTACCCTAGTAAACGGACGTGCTGCCTCCTGGCGGACACACCAATCATTAGTGATTTGGAAAGAATAGTCCAAGCAGACTGAACGCTAATAAAGCAAGCAGGTATTGTAGGTCCAGGTCTAAAACACCATATAATATACAATCCTAATTAAAGAGACGCCTAGATTAGTAGAATATGTCTAGGGACCTGGTTAACTTAACAAAGGCATCCAAAATCGAAACTAGAAATCAAGAGATTAACAAAAGCAAAACAGTTGGAACTCCCAAAGCTTCTCCTTTTATTTTATTTCCGGGCCAGGGCTTCTTCATTACCGTTTAACAACCAGACGGAAGCAAACAGAAAGGGACCTACCATTGCATGTAATCGGTTGCGCAACAGAGAGGATATTTTGCAACAGAATCGGCGTAATGAATACACCCCAGATAAACTAGCGCCGAATACAACAGGATGTAAACCTTATATATATATATAAGTGTGGGACACTTGCACACTCTACCGGGAGACGAAGGGAAATGCACAGGGGAGTGTGGTCGGTGACGTCACGCAAACTCTCCCATGGGGTGGGATCGTCACCAGATACCACAGCTACAAAGTTATAATCGCCGCACATTTCTACTATTTATGTCTTTAAAATTTGATTTTAAACCTAACTTTAACCTCAATGCTAACCTTAAATTTTTATATATTTAATGTATTTTTACGTTATAGTAGTGCTAACTTGTACATCGGGAAGGCCCAGAGCACAGTGAGCGGCGCGAGATGGGGTGGGTGAGGGTATCCGGGGGGCTCAGAGGTACCTGAACACAATGAGGAAAAAAGTGTCCAAAACACCATGGCAGCCAAGTAGCCTACTATCTATGGAGGTGAAACAGGACAGCACTCTCCAAGTAGCCTACTATCTATGGTGGTGAAACGGACAGCACTCTCCAAGTAGCCTACTATCTATGGTGGTGAAACGGGACAGCACTCTCCAAGTAGCCTACTATCTATGGAGGTGAAACGGACAGCACTCTCCAAGTAGCCTATTATCTATGTATGTGAAACGGACAGCACTCCAAGTAGCCTACTATCTATGGAGGTGAAACGGACAGCGCTCTCCAAGTAGCCTACTATCTATGGAGGTGAAACGGGACAGCACTCTCTAAGTAGCCTGCTATCTATGGAGGTGAAACAGGACAGCACTCTCCAAGTAGCCTACTATCTATGGAGGTGAAACGGGACAGCACTCTCTAAGTAGCCTGCTATCTATGGAGGTGAAACAGGACAGCACTCTCCAAGTAGCCTACTATCTATGGAGGTGAAACGGGACAGCACTCTCTAAGTAGCCTGCTATCTATGGAGGTGAAACAGGACAGCACTCTCCAAGTAGCCTACTATCTATGGTGGTGAAACGGGACAGCACTCTCCAAGTAGCCTACTATCTATGGAGGTGAAACGGACAGCACTCTCCAAGTAGCCTACTATCTATGGAGGTGAAACGGACAGCACTCTCCAAGTAGCCTACTATCTATGGATGTGAAACGGACAGCACTCTCCAAGTAGCCTATTATCTATGTATGTGAAACGGACAGCACTCTCCAAGTAGCCTACTATCTATGGAGGTGAAACGGGACAGCACTCTCCAAGTAGCCTACTATCTATGGAGGTGAAACGGACAGCACTCTCCAAGTAGCCTACTATCTATGGAGGTGAAACAGACAGCACTCTCCAAGTAGCCTACTATCTATGTAGGTGAAACGGACAGCACTCTCCAAGTAGCCTACTATCTATGGAGGTGAAACGGACAGCACTCTCCAAGTAGCCTACTATCTATGGAGGTGAAACAGGACAGCACTCTCCAAGTAGCCTACTATCTATGGAGGTGAAACGGACAGCACTCTCCAAGTAGCCTACTATCTATGGAGGTGAAACGGACAGCACTCTCCAAGTAGCCTACTATCTATGGATGTGAAACGGACAGCACTCTCCAAGTAGCCTACTATCTATGGAGGTGAAACGGGACAGCACTCTCCAAGTAGCCTACTATCTATGGTGGTGAAACGGGACAGCACTCTCCAAGTAGCCTACTATCTATGGAGGTGAAACGGGACAGCACTCTCCAAGTAGCCTACTATCTATGGTGGTGAAACGGGACAGCACTCTCCAAGTAGCCTACTATCTATGGAGGTGAAACGGGACAGCACTCTCCAAGTAGCCTACTATCTATGGTGGTGAAACGGGACAGCACTCTCCAAGTAGCCTACTATCTATGGAGGTGAAACAGGACAGCACTCTCCAAGTAGCCTATTATCTATGGTGGTGAAACGGGACAGCACTCTCCAAGTAGCCTACTATCTATGGTGGTGAAACGGACAGCACTCTCCAAGTAGCCTACTATCTATGGTGGTGAAACGGGACAGCACTCTCCAAGTAGCCTACTATCTATGGTGGTGAAACGGACAGCACTCTCCAAGTAGCCTACTATCTATGGTGGTGAAACGGACAGCACTCTCCAAGTAGCCTACTATCTATGGTGGTGAAACGGGACAGCACTCTCCAAGTAGCCTACTATCTATGGTGGTGAAACGGACAGCACTCTCCAAGTAGCCTACTATCTATGGTGGTGAAACGGGACAGCACTCTCCAAGTAGCCTACTATCTATGGAGGTGAAACGGGACAGCACTCTCTAAGTAGCCTACTATCTATGGAGGTGAAACGGGACAGCACTCTCTAAGTAGCCTACTATCTATGGAGGTGAAACGGACAGCACTCTCCAAGGTGCTAATTCATTCAAAGTATTTTAGAATTCACTGCAGTATGCCCACATACTTGAGTATAGCGGTGTTTACACAAGTCCGAATTTCGTATAGCCCAATTTTCTAGACATCAACGTACAACAAACTGTTTAGAAGACACTGCAGAACACCCGCTGTGGGGTTCACAAGACCCGCATTTCATATCATTTTCAAGACATCGATGTAGCAGTAAAACATATAGCGCAATATCGGAATATAACTTCAAATGAAATGAATCAATGTAGGCTACAGCAGAACACACACATGAGAATATATAGGCCTGTCTATGTGGTAATATGAAGCACATATCAAGATTACAAGTTAAAGGGAAAAGTGTCCTGCCTTAGTTTTCAAAACCACCCACGATTACTCTCCCCGTTGCAAGTCCATTTAACTCCTGAGAGTCAACTTCTTGCTCAAAGCCACGAGCGGGCCGGGCCTGTGGCTGTGATGTTTAACCTCCTAAAGCTGTTCTGAAGACTGGCTGGGCCTGTGGCTGTGATGTTTAACCTCCTAAGGCTGTTCTGAAGACTGTCTGGGCCTGTGGCTGTGATGTTTAACCTCCTAAAGCTGTTCTGAAGACTGTCTGGGCCTGTGGCTGTGATGTTTAACCTCCTAAAGCTGTTCTGAAGACTGGCTGGGCCTGTGGCTGTGATGTTTAACCTCCTAAAGCTGTTCTGAAGACTGTCTGGGCCTGTGGCTGTGATGTTTAACCTCCTAAAGCTGTTCTGAAGACTGGCTGGGCCTGTGGCTGTGATGTTTAACCTCCTAAGGCTGTTCTGAAGACTGGCTGGGCCTGTGGCTGTGATGTTTAACCTCCTAAGGCTGTTCTGAAGACTGGCTGGGCCTGTGGCTGTGATGTTTAACCTCCTAAGGCTGTTCTGAAGACTGGCTGGGCCTGTGGCTGTGATGTTTAACCTAAAGCTGTTCTGAAGACTGGCTGGGCCTGTGGCTGTGATGTTTAACCTCCTAAGGCTGTTCTGAAGACTGTCTGGGCCTGTGGCTGTGATGTTTAACCTCCTAAAGCTGTTCTGAAGACTGTCTGGGCCTGTGGCTGTGATGTTTAACCTAAAGCTGTTCTGAAGACTGGCTGGGCCTGTGGCTGTGATGTTTAACCTCCTAAGGCTGTTCTGAAGACTGTCTGGGCCTGTGGCTGTGATGTTTAACCTCCTAAAGCTGTTCTGAAGACTGGCTAGGCCTGTGGCTGTGATGTTTAACCTCCTAAGGCTGTTCTGAAGACTGTCTGGGCCTGTGGCTGTGATGTTTAACCTCCTAAAGCTGTTCTGAAGACTGGCTGGGCCTGTGGCTGTGATGTTTAACCTCCTAAAGCTGTTCTGAAGACTGTCTGGGCCTGTGGCTGTGATGTTTAACCTCCTAAAGCTGTTCTGAAGACTGTCTGGGCCTGTGGCTGTGATGTTTAACCTCCTAAAGCTGTTCTGAAGACTGGCTGGGCCTGTGGCTGTGATGTTTAACCTCATTCTAAGGTTGTTCTGAAGACTTAGGCTGTAGTTTCTATCTTTTGTTCCTTCTCCTTCGTCTTGAGTGTTAACCTGGGTGTCCTCTTTAGCCTTGTCTACAAGGCTTGCTGCCACAAAATGCGCCTTGGTTCAGGCATGTTCCAAAATCTTTTTACTGAGGGCTCTTTGTTGTCGTTGTTTTTTGTAAGTCTGATGCATAGGACGGTCATTTACTGTACACTCCACCCACTCTTTTGATAGTTTAATCACTCCAGTTGTTGGTAGACACAAGCGCCATACCTTTTTGCATGTTGTCCAGCCCAACCCCATGACAAGCCAGGGTTAAACTTTTGCTTTGTAGGTGGATGCACTGCCCCCCTCCCCCCAGCTCCCCGTCTCCCTCTCCCACTAAGTCTAACTCACTAGCAGGCCTACTAGCTAGTGGAGGTGCCAGTGGTCATGCTGAACTGGCGGGATTAGCATCGCCATCAGGAACAGTTTGCCCCTCACTCCTCTCCTCCGGCACTGATAGTTCTCTGGTTCTCTTTCTCTGGATTTTTGGCTTGAAAAATTTCAAACTCAATTGCCTTTTCTTATACATTTTTTATCTGGCTTTCCCACGCTTCAGATTCAGTAGGGAGATGACTAGACTAGGCTACGTGAAGTGATTACGTTGTGACCTTAACACTGATCGCTTTTATTAGAATGTCTACCGTGCGAACAGTGAAATAATTGATCAATCATGCTGCGAGAGGTCAAGTCAAATCTGAGGGGTACGGTATCTGGGCAAATAGGTCCCGGAACAAACCAAGTCAACTCTGAGTGGTATGGGATCTGGGCAAATAGGTCCTGGAACAAACCAAGTCAAATCTGACTGGTACCGGATCTGGGCAAATAGGTCCCGGAACAAACCAAGTCAAATCTGACTGGTACCGGATCTGGGCAAATAGGTCCCGGAACAAACCAAGTCAAATCTGACTGGTACCGGATCTGGGCATATAGGTCCCGGAACAAACAGTCATATCCGAGATGCTCCGGATCCTGTTCTGGCAGGATCCAGCTCAAATGAAGCACTGGTGCCATCTAGTGGAAACCCTTCAGATGGGAGAGTAAAGATGGCGCCCACCGACATACTGCAAAGCTGTCAACAGGGCTTAGCTTGGATACCTGTGGTTTTTGTCATCCTACTCATATGTTGATGATATTAGAGACCGTGTGAGGATATGACGGATCCGAGTGACTTGGTGTATAGAGAGAAGAGGAGAGGTCCTAGAAGCGTGCAGAGCCTGAGATGCCCCTGAGAGGGTCGAGAGGAGGATCTGATGGTTCACGATGTCCAAGGCAGCGGATAGATCTAGAAGGATGAGAACAAAGGAGAGATTCAGCTTTTGCAGTGCGGTGAACCTCGGTGGCACACGCAAACACACACACTCAGTTCAGAGTCAATTATGAAACTACTACAAAATGCAACCCTTCGTAGATTTGTCCTGAATGTTTTGACTGTGTTTCCTGCGATGTGTCTCTGACTGGGACAGTGTGTGCCTCTTGCAGTCCTCTACATGGTGTTCTTCCACCTGTCCATCATGTTTGTGTGGTCCTACTGGAACACCATCTTAACCAGTCCTGCCAACCTCTCCAAAGAGGGACCTTTCCTTTAGATACCTGCCCTGAAACATCTCCAATGATGTGTAAGTCTACTGTTGTAATGTTCAGATGAAGTAAGGTCATAACTCAACTTCGTTTTTGACTCTCTCTCTCTCTCTGTCTCTCTCTGTCTCTCTCTCTCTCTCTCTGTCTCTCTCTCTCTCTCTGTCTCTCTCTCTCTCTTCCATTCTAAAGGGGCTTTATTTGCATGGAAAACACGTTTACACTCTCTCTCTCTCAATTTCAATTTAAGGGCTTTATTGACATGGGAAACATATGTTTACATTGCCAATGAAAGTGAAATAGATAATAAACAAAAGTGAAATCAACAATAACAAATGAACAGTAAACATTACACTCACAAAACTTCCAAAGGAATAGACATTTCACATTTCATATTATGTCTATATACAGCGTTGTAACGATGTGCAAATTGTACAAAAGGGAAAATAAATAAACATAAATATGGGTTGTATTTACAGTGGTGTTTGTTCTTCACTGGTTGTCACAAATCTTGCTGCTGTGATGGCACACTGTGGTATTTCACCCAATTGATATGAGAGTTTATCAAAATTGGATTAATCAAAGTCTTTCTTTCAGGGTGAACAACTGTGTGGGATATTTCTGTTTGTTCATTGCAGCCACGTACTGCAGTATTCCATCAAGTTCTGGACAGTGAGTAATGATTTCCCATCTCCTCCATCCCTCAGTCTGTTCACATTTAGCCTCCCCTCTGACCCCCCCCCCCCCTTTCTCTCTCTCTCCATCACACACAGACATGATTATTGTCCCCTGGTCTGTCCGTTCATGTCTACCATGCCCTCCTGCCCCCCCCCTCCTTCCTCTCTGTTCATGTCAACCATGCCCTCCTGTCCCCCCCCCCCTTCCTCTCTGTTCATGTCTACCATGCCCTCCTGTCCCCCCCCTTCCTTCTTCTCCGTTCATGTCATCCATGCCCTCCTGTCCCCCCCCCCCTTCCTTCCTCTCCGTTCGTTTCTACCATGCCCTCCTGCCCCCTCTCCTTCCCCTCTGTTCATTTCTACCATGCCCTCCTGCCCCCTCTCCTTCCCCTCTGTTCATTTCTACCATGCCCTCCTGCCCTCCTGCCCCCCTCTCCTTCCCCTCTGTTCATTTCTACCATGCCCTCCTGTCCCCCTCTCCTACCCCTCTGTTCATTTCTACCATGCCCTCCTGCCCCCCTCTCCTTCCCCTCTGTTCATTTCTACCATGCCCTCCTGCCCCCCTCTCCTTCCCCTCTGTTCATTTCTACCATGCCCTCCTGTCTGTGGCATCTCACCACCCCTGACTTTGCCACCTCCCTGCTGCTCTGTTCTCCTCTGTCCTCCTCACCTACAGTCCCACCGTGAAGCCAGTGGGTTTTGGACTTCTAACCCCTTTTAAACACGGTGTTTAATGTGGGCTGAGCTAGAGAGGTGTTTGTGAGACAAGGGCAGATCCCCAATGTGGAGTCCGAATGGTAATCACTTCTTTAAAATACTTAATTGTGAGGCTAAATATAAGATTTTTTTGCAGGGTTCTCAGGACTGACAGGGTTAACACACTTTCTCTCTTTCATCCCCTCACATACACATGGTTAGCAGATGATATTGCGAGTGTAGCGAAATGATTGTGCGTCTAATTCCGACCGTGCAGTAATATCTAACAAGTACTCTAACAAATTCCATCCTTTCCCCCTCTCATTCGCTCGCTCTCTCTCTCTCTCCCCCTCTCTCTCCCCTATCCTACCACCCTCTCTCCTCTCCCTCTCATCCCTCCCCTATCCTACCACCCTCTCTCCTCCCCCTCCCCCTCTCTCTCCCCCTATCCTACCACCCTCTCTCCTCTCCCTCTCATCCCTCCCCTATCCTACCACCCTCTCTCCTCTCCCTCCCCCTCTCTCCCCCTATCCTACCACCCTCTCTCCTCTCCCTCTCATCCCTCCCCTATCCTACCACCCCCCCCCCCTCTCTCCCCCTCTCTCTCCCCCTCTCTCTCCCCCTATCCTACCACCCTCTCTCCTCTCCCTCCCCCTCTCTCCCCCTCTCTCTCCCCCTATCCTACCACCCTCTCTCCTCTCCCTCTCATCCCTCCCCTATCCTACCACCCTCTCTCCTCTCCCCCTCTCTCTCCCCCTATCCTACCACCCTCTCTCCTCTCCCTCTCATCCCTCCCCTATCCTACCACCCTCTCTCCTCCCCCTCCCCCTCTCTATCCCTCTCTCTCCCCTATCCTACCACCCTCTCTCCCCTATCCTACCACCCTCTCTCCTCCCCCTCCCCCTCTCGCCCCCTCTCTCTCCCCCTCTCTCTCCCCCTCTCTCTCCCCTATCCTACCACCCTCTCTCCTCCCCCTCCCCCTCTCTCCCCCTCTCTCTCCTACCACCCTCTCTCCTCTCCCTCTCATCCCTCCCTCCCTCTCCCCTATCCTACCTCCCTCTCTCTCCTCTCCCTCTCTCCTCTCCCTCCCCCTCTCTCCCTCTCTCTCTCCCCCTATCCTACCACCCTCTCTCCTCTCCCTCCCTCCCCCTCTCTCTCCCCCTATCCTACCACCCTCTCTCCTCTCCCTCCCCCTCTCTCCCCCTCTCTCTCCCCCTATCCTACCACCCTCTCTCCTCTCCCTCCCCCTCTCTCCCCCTCTCTCTCCCCCTATCCTACCACCCTCTCTCCTCTCCCTCCCCCTCTCTCCCCCTATCCTACCACCCTCTCTCCTCTCCCTCCCCCTCTCTCTCCCCCTATCCTACCACCCTCTCTCCTCCCCCTCCCCCTCTCTCTCCCTCTCTCTCCCCCTCTCTCTCCCCCTCTCTCTCCCCTATCCTACCACCCTCTCTCCTCTCCCTCCCCCTCTCTCCCCCTATCCTACCACCCTCTCTCCTCTCCCTCTCATCCCTCCCCTATCCTACCACCCTCTCTCCTCTCCCTCCCTCTCTCTCCCCCTATCCTACCACCCTGATGTGATAATGTGTGGTGTGGTACTGTGGTGTGGGATGTGGTGTGGTACTGTGGTGTGGGATGTGGTGTGGTACTGTGTCGTGGGATGTGGTGTGGTACTGTGGGATGTGGTACTGTGTGGTGTGGTACTGTGGTGTGGTACTGTGTGGTGTGGTTCTGTGGTGTGGTGTGATGTTGGATGTGGTGTGGTACTTTGTGGGATGTGGTACTGTGTGGTGTGGTACTGTGTGGTGTGGTACTGTGTGGTGTGGTACTGTGGGATGTGATACTGTGTGGTGTGGTACTGTGGGATGTGATACTGTGTGGTGTGGTACTGTGGGGTGTGGTACTAAGGTGTGGTGTGATGTTGGATGTGGTGTGGTACTGTGGTGTGATGTGATGTGGTACTGTATGGTGTGGTACTGTGGGATGTGGCACTGTGTGGTGTGGTACTGTGGGGTGTGGTACTGTGTGGTGTGGTACTGTGCTGGTGTGGTGTGGTACTGTGGTGGTGTGGTGTGGTGTGATGTTGGATGTGGTGTGGTACTGTGGGATGTGATACTGTGTGGTGTGGTACTGTGGGATGTGGTACTGTGGGATGTGGTACTGTATGGTGTGGTACTGTGGGATGTGATACTGTGGGGTGTGGTACTAAGGTGTGGTGTGATGTTGGATGTGGTGTGGTACTGTGGTGTGATGTGGTACTGTGGGATGTGGCACTGTGTGGTGTGGTACTGTGGGGTCTGGTGTGATGTTGGATGTGGTGTGGTACTGTGGGATGTGGTGTGATGTGGTGTGATGTGGTGTGGTACTGTGGGATGTGGTGTGGTACTGTGGTGTGGTGTGATGTTGGATGTGATACTGTGTGATGTGTTGTGAATGGTGTGCTGTGTGGTGTGGTACTGTGGGATGTGGTGTGATGTGGTGTGGTACTGAGGTGTGGGATGTGGTGTGATGTGATGTGGTACTGTGTGATGTGTTGTGAATGGTGTGCTGTGGTGTGGTACTGTGGGGTGGTGTGATGTTGGATGTGGTGTGGTACTGTGGTGTGATGTGATGTGGTACTGTATGGTGTGGTATTGTGGGATGTGGCACTGTGTGGTGTGGTACTGTGGGGTGGGGTGTGGTGTGGTGTTGGATGTGGTGTGATGTTGGATGTGATACTGTGTGATGTGTTGTGAATGGTGTGCTGTGTGGTGTGGTACTGTGGGATGTGGTGTGATGTGGTGTGGTACTGAGGTGTGGGATGTGGTACTGTGTGATGTGTTGTGAATGGTGTGCTGTGGTGTGGTACTGTGGGGTGGTGTGATGTTGGATGTGGTGTGGTACTGTGGTGTGATGTGATGTGGTACTGTATGGTGTGGTACTGTGGGATGTGGCACTGTGTGGTGTGGTACTGTGTGGTGTGATGTTGGATGTGGTGTGATGTTGGATGTGATACTGTGTGATGTGTTGTGAATGGTGTGCTGTGTGGTGGGGTGTGGTGTGATGTGGTGTGGTACTGAGGTGTGGGATGTGGTGTGATGTGATGTGGTACTGTGTGATGTGTTGTGAATGGTGTGCTGTGGGGTGGTGTGATGTTGGATGTGGTGTGGTACTGTGGTGTGATGTGATGTGATGTTGGATGTGATACTGTGTGATGTGTTGTGAATGGTGTGCTGTGTGGTGTGGTACTGTGGTGTGGGATGTGGTGTGATGTTGGATGTGATACTGTGTGATGTGTTGTGAATGGTGTGCTGTGTGGTGTGGTACTGTGGGATGTGGTGTGATGTGGTGTGGTACTGAGGTGTGGGATGTGGTGTGATGTGATGTGGTACTGTGTGATGTGTTGTGAATGGTGTGCTGTGGTGTGGTACTGTGGGGTGGTGTGATGTTGGATGTGGTGTGGTACTGTGGTGTGATGTGATGTGGTACTGTATGGTGTGGTACTGTGGGATGTGGCACTGTGTGGTGTGGTACTGTGTGGTGTGATGTTGGATGTGATACTGTGTGATGTGTTGTGAATGGTGTGCTGTGTGGTGTGGTACTGTGGGATGTGGTGTGATGTGGTACTGTGTGATGTGTTGTGAATGGTGTGCTGTGTGGTGTATTACAGTCAGGGAGATGGACTGATGTTCCCAGCACGGCTGGTCAATATTGACCCAGAACAGCCCACAATCCCCCCGCAGCCAGAGGCCAATAGAAGGTCATCAAAACTGATCAGTCGATCAGAATGTCAATCAATGTGACAGTACCAACAAACGGTTATCAGATGTAGATGAATAAACTGAAACGTGAGAGATTAAAACTGTTTTATCTCGTGTAACCAGATGTTCAGTAATGCACAATCAATCAGATGTTTGTAAAGCTATTATTTTATTCCCAGTACTGAAGACGTCCCAGGCCAGTCCTCTCAGCGAGTCTCAGAACTGTCTCCTAGGCAATGAACAACACGCCAACGTGACAGAACACCTGGAGAATGACACCCTGAAGTTTGGTAGGTATCTGGTCTGGTCATCGTTAATCTTTGGCTCCATGACATTTGGTACGTCCTGAGTGGCTCAGTGGGTAGAGCATGGCGCTTGCAACACCAGGGTTGTGGGTTTGATTCCCACGTGGGACCAGTATGAGAAAGTTTAAATAAAAAATCAAATAAAAAGATCCATTCACTACTGTAAGTAGCCCTTGATAAGATCTAGAATGTACATTCTGCTCAGGCACCTTTAACCCCTGACCCTTGGTCTCTGTTGGAGAACGAGTCATAACGAGGTGAGCCAACCAGATTTCTGCACCTGATTACAGCTGTGTTCTATGTGACTAGATTTCATAAACTAAACGTATTGTCTCAGGAGAAGAAACCAGCCATCTAATATGATGCCTTAAGCAACGCCACACTTTTGTTTAGCATCACAATGCATAGCTGTAGCTATAGAAACGGCCCACAGCATAACCATGGAAACGCACTCCTTTCAGTCGTCGCCATAGTTGCACCCTACAGCCTTGTCTTTTAATCATCAGTAAGTTACACACACAACCATGCATGCAGTTGTACGGAAGAACCACACACAGCCTTCTGTACATGTATTTGTGTTGACTGTGACCCTGAGTGTTCACCCGGGACAGTTCATAGATCTCAGCATCACACGGAATAGTAGGAATAGTAATCCATCTTTACACTACAGAGTGGAGACTAACTGTGCCAAAAGCTGAGTGTTACATGGACCAGGCCTGAGGAAGGACCTGAACTGGGAGAAGACGACTATATCTGAGCTGGGAGGTACTGGAACATAATGGTTTTGTACAGATTGTTCACCCAACATTTATCAAATTGATGGTATGAATCTGGAAAATATCACCAAGACTACATGGAAGAAACATTATCGTGTTAACACATCATTTAACAGAGTGTTTGGATTGGTGGATGGGTGGACTATGCAAAGAAGATCCAATCGAGGGGATGCCGGACTAAACCATTGCTGAAGTGAAATGGGGGGACTCCAACCGGGGGTTGATAATGTCATAGCACAAGATGACACGGTTGCACTTTCAATATTACATTTTAATGTCCATCACATTAGGTGCTGCATTCTTGATGTCCAAAAACATAGATTCAAGACAGGTACAGTTAGTTTGTCTTAAGGTTGGTGTTTTCAGATTTGTGAAGAGAGGGAAAGTGTGTTTGCTTGCATTGCATGTGGGCAGATTTGTTAGGACAGAGAGATAGATAGTGTGCAGGAAGGCAGGTGCTTGCTGTACCTGACAGCCTACAAGGACCAGCTTTACGTTTTAGTGAAAGGTGATTAGATAGTTTGGCTTACATGCATTCACAAGCTGCTTGTCGACCCTGAAGGTCATGTCATGTGAGAGTATACAGTATGGCCTCAAGCTCCTCCTCAACTAGTTCCACCTCATGGTCAGGGGTTTATTACAAGTTGATCAATGATTGTTTTAATTTGACTGGAATTTAAATGGAATTGACCACAACTGTGCTTGAACATGACCTTGTACGAGAGTTGTGTCTCAAAATACACCCTATTTCTCCATAGAGTACACTACCAGAGCCACATAGGGTTTAGGGGTTAAAGTAGTGTGCAGGCTGGGGAATAGAGTGCGAATTGGGATCAGTCTGAGGTCACCGTTGGTTGCCAAATAAAGGGCTGACCAATCAGCTGCTCCGACCTCTGAACTGGAAGTGTTTCCAGCACGTGCGCAATCCCATAAAATCTGAATCATAGACCATTGAAAGGGAATGTCTTGTAGTATTGCAGTCATTCTTATTCTATGCCTGATACCTTAATGCTCTCACATCATTGGGCAGTGTCATGGAAACCAAGTGACTTGATGTTTAAGGTTTACCTGCATGTTCCAAGTGTCTGGGCCACCTTGCAGTACTGGTGCTGACCAGCAGGTGGTGAAACCTCCCAGCCTGTCGAGCTGCCTTCTTTGTGTTGTAAAGTACTTGTTCTTTCTCGAAAATGAGGTGCCTCACAGTTAAGGTCTATAGTGGACCAGTATGTGTCATATGCAGTAGGATTCCCTGTGATGTAAAAGTGTGTGGGGCTCAGCTTGTGTGACCTTTGATGGTGAGGTGTTATTTTGTATTATTTTTTTGTATTATATTTTTATTTCACCTTTATTTAACCAGGTAGGCCAGTTGAGAACACCTTTATTTAACCAGGTAGGCTAGTTGAGAACACCTTTATTTAACCAGGTGGGCCAGTTGAGAACACCTTTATTTAACCAGGTAGGCAAGTTGAGAACACCTTTATTTAACCAGGTGGGCCAGTTGAGAACGCCTTTATTTAACCAGGTAGGCAAGTTGAGAACAAGTTCTCATTTACAACTGCGACCTGGCCAAGATAAAGCAAAGCAGTGCGACACAAACAACAACACAGAGTTACACATAAACAACAACACAGAGTTACACATAAACAACAACACAGAGTTACACATAAACAACAACACAGAGTTACACAGGGGATAAATGGGATATGGGATAAACAAGCGTACAATAGAAACAAAGAAAGTCTATATACAGTGTGTGCAAATGGAGTAAGGAGGTAAAGGCAATAAATAGGCCAATAGTAGCCAAGTAATTACAATTTAGCAAATTAACACTGGAGTGATAGATGTGCATATGATGATGTGCAAGTAGAAATACTGGTGTGCAAAAAAAGTAAATAAAAACAATATGGGGATGAGCTAGGTAGTTGGGTGGGCTATTTACAGATGGGCTGTGTACAGCTGCAGCGATCGGTAACCTGCTCTGACAGCTGATGCTTAAAGTTAGTGAGGGAGATATAAGTCTCCAACTTCAGCGATTTTTGCAATTTGTTCCAGTCATTGGCAGCAGAGAACTGGAAGGAAAGGCAGCCAAAGGGGGTGTTGGCTTTGGGGATGAGATATACCTTCTGGAGCATGTGCTATGGGTGGGAGTTGTTATGGTGACCAGTGAGCTGAGATAAGGCGGAGCTTTACCTTTCAAAGACTTATAGATGACCTGGAGCCAGTAGGTCTGGCCACGAATATGTAGCAAAGAATAGTGTAGTGTATCCACTTGTTATGCCAGTCACTGACAGTCACTCAATTAGCCCAAGTCAGCAAAAAAAATGTTGATTGCTAGGTAAGGTATTTTAGCCAGCTATCTAAAACTTGTGGAAGGCCTAATCATCACCAAATTACCGACCGGGTGTAACGGATGTGAAACGGCTAGCTAGTTAGCGGTGGTGCGCGCTAAATAGTGTTTCAATCGGTGACGTCACTTGCTCTGAGACCTTGAAGTAGTAGTTCCCCTTGCTCTGCAAGAGCCGTGGCTTTTGTGGAGTGATGGGTAACGATGCTTCGAGGGTGGCTGTTGTTGATGTGTGCAGAGGGTCCCTGGTTCGCGCCCGGGTATGGGCGAGGGGATGGTCTAAAGTTATACTGTTACACGGGTATGTACCTAGGGGCCCTGGCCCCGGTGTTGTAGTAGTCGAGACCGAGACCACATATTGAGTGTCTTGGTGTCTGATACATTTGTGCTCTGTCTTAAATCAGTCTCGGACAGTGAGACTCTTCATTTCTTCCTGAGACCTGCAGAGTAAAAACCTCATAATTAAACCTCATAATTATCAGCTTCCATTCAGTCAGAGCCTAAAACCACTGACTGACTGAATGTCAGAGCCTAAAACCACTGACTGACTGAATGTCAGAGCCTAAAACCGCTGACTGACTGAATATCAGCACCTAAAACCACTGACTGACTGAATATCAGCACCTAAAACCACTGACTGACTGAATATCAGCACCTAAAACCACTGACTGAATGTCAGAACCTAAAACCACTGACTGACTGAATGTCAGAGCCTAAAACCACTGACTGACTGAATGTCAGAGCCTAAAACCACTGACTGACTGAATGTCAGAACCTAAAACCACTGACTGATTGAATATCAGCACCTAAAACCACTGACTGACTGAATATCAGCACCTAAAACCACTGACTGAATGTCAGAACCTAAAACCACTGACTGACTGAATGTCAGAGCCTAAAACCACTGACTGACTGAATGTCAGAGCCTAAAACCGCTGACTGACTGAATGTCAGAGCCTAAAACCGCTGACTGACTGTCAGAGCCTAAAACCACTGACTGACTGAATGTCAGAGCCTAAAACTGCTGACTGACTGAATGTCAGAGCCTAAAACCGCTGACTGACTGAATGTCAGAGCCTAAAACCGCTGACTGACTGAATGTCAGAGCCTAAAACCGCTGACTGACTGAATGTCAGAGCCTAAAACCACTAGGCCAAATATATACAGTACACTGCTTTCTTGAAACAATATCTTAAAAGCCTTTCTATATTTTATAGACATGTTTGCGCAGTGTCAAACTTCTAGGCCTTCAGTGTGTGACAGGTTGGTGATTCTGAAAGGACAGCCACCGTAATACCAGACACTCTCTCTTTCTGTAAAACACAAAGGGCCAGTGGTGGAGTGTAGGGCAGGTATAAACTGTATACCCACTTTTTCGGGGGGAATTGCTTACTGACTTCTTAATCCCTACTGATGCGTATCTAAGTAGTGTAGTGGAGTTATATGACTTATCTGTTAAGTAGTACAATAGAGAAAGTACACAAAGTAGCCTACACAATCGCAAAGCACGTGAAATATATTCACATGGGCGCAGCACACAGACTAGTTTCAGCAGAGGCAGCAAGAGTATGCAGCTCTCAACTGGTTTTGGCATGGATCAGCTCACAGAATATTTTTGCCTGTAGGTAGGAAAGACATTTTAACTGATAATATCTAGCTGTAAATGCTAACTAAGGCAACAATGGGTATACGAACCAGGTATTGAAAATGTTTTGTCTGAAGTGTTGGTTAGCAATTGCCATCATCAAATCAAATTTGATTTGTCACATGCGCCGAATACAACAGATGTAGACCTTACTGTGAAATGCATACTTACAAGTCCTTAACCAACAATGCAGTTAAGAAAAATAAGAGTTAAGAAAAGATTTACTAAATAAACTAAAGTATAAAAGAACAATAAGAAGGCTATATAGAGGGGGTACCTGTAGTGTCACTGTGCCGGGTACAGGTTAGTCGAGGTAATTGAGCTGTACATGTAGGTAGGGATAAAGTGACTATGCATAGATAATAAACAGTGCGTATCAGCAGCGTAGAAAAAAAGGGAGGGGGGAGGGTCAATGCAAATAGTCCGGGTAGCCATTTGATTAGCTGTTCGGGAGTCTTTTGGCTTGGGGGTAGAAGCTGATAAGAAGCCATTTGGACCTAGACTTGGCGCACCAGTACCGCTTGCTGTGCGTTTGCAGAAAGAACAGTCTATGACTAGGGTGGCTGGAGTCTTTGGCAATTTTTAGGGCCTTCCTCTGATACCGCCTGGTGCAGTTGCCATACCAGGTGGTGATGCAACTGGTCAGGATGCTCTCGATGGTGCAGCTGTAGAACTTTTTGAAGATCTGAGGACCCATGCCAAATTTTTTCAGTCTACTGAGGGGGAATAGGCATTGTCGTGCCCTTTTCACGACTGTCTTAGTGTGTTTGGACCATGATAGTTTGTCGGTGATGTGGACACCAAGGAACTTGAATCTCTCAACCTGCTCCACTGCAGCTCCGTCGATGAGAATGGGGACGTGCTCGGTCCTCCTTTTCATGTAGTCCACAATCATCTCCTTTGTCTTGATCATGTTTAGGGAGAGGTTGTTGTCCTGGCACTTTTCTGACTCCTCCCTATAGGCTGTCTCATCGTTGTTGGTGATCAGGCCTACCACCACTGTGTTGTCAGCAAACTTAATGATGGTGTTGGAGTTGTGCCTGGCCACGCAGTCATGGGTGAACAGGGAGTACAGGAGGGGACTGAGCAGGCACCCCTGAAGTGCTCATGTGTTGAGGATCAGCATGGCGGATATGTTGTTGCATACCCTTACAACCTGGGGGCGGACTGTCAGGAAGTCCAGGATCCAGTTGTAGAGGGAGCTGTTTAGTCCCATGGTCCTTAGCTTTGAGGGCACTATGGTGTTGAACGCTAAGCTGTCGTCAAGCTGGGAAACAGCAGTGTTGAGTGCTATAGAGATTGCACTATGTCATCTGTGGATCTATTGTGGCAGTATGCAAATTGTAGTGGCTCCGGAGTTTCTGGGATGATGGTGTTCATATGATCCATGACCAGCCTTTCAAAGCACTTCATGGCTACAGACGTAAGTGCTACGGGTCGGTAGTCATTTAGGCAGGTTACCTTGGTGTTCTTGGGCACAGGGACTATGGTGGTCTGCTTGAAACATGTTTGTATTATAGACTCGGCCAGGGACAGGTTGAAAATGTTAGTGAAGACGCTTGCCAGTTGGTCAGCGCATGCTCGGAGTACACGTCCTGGTAGTCCGTCTGGCCCTGTAGCCTTGTGAATGTTGACCTGCTTAACCTGTTGCGTCGAGCCATCCCGGATCCGGGATCATGAATACAGCCTCAATTATACCATAACTTCCTGAAAATCGCAAATGAAATGAAATTAATATGCTAGCTCTCAAGCTTAGCCTTTTGTTAACAACACTGTCATCTCAGATTTTCAGAATATGCTTCTCAACCATTGCAAAATAAGCATTTGTGTAACAGCTAGCGCTGTTAGCGTAGCATGCTGGCGTAGCATTTAGCGTTAGCATTAGCAGGCAACATTTTTACAAAAACCAGAAAATCATTCAAATAAAATCATTACCTTTGAAGAACTTCAGATGTTTTCAATGAGGAGACTCTCAGTTAGATAGCAAATGCTCCGTTTTTCCTGAAAGATGATTTGTTTAGGAGAAATTGCTCCGTTTGGTGCGTCTCGTTTGGCTACCAAAAAAAAACGAAAATTCAGTCTTCAAAACGTCAAACTTTTTTCCAAATTAACTCCATAATATCGACTGAAACATGGCAAACGTTGTTTAGGACCAATCCTCAAGGTGTTTTTCACATATCTCTTTGATGATATATCATTCGTGGAAGTCTGCTATCCCCTCTGAATCCCAGGAGAAAATGCCTGTGGCTGAAGATTACGCACGAATTTACACAAAGGACACTGGGCGGACCCGTGGTAAATGTAGTCTCTTATGGCCAATCTTCCAATGATATGCCTACAAATACGTTACAATGCTGCAGACACCTTGGAGAAACGATAGGAAGGGCAGGCTCATTCCCGGCGCATTCACAGCCATATAAGGAGACAATAGAAAACAGAGCTTCGAAAATTCTGCCCATTTCCTGGTTAAGGTATCATCTTGGTTTCGCCTTTTATCCATAAATTAAAAGAGCGCCCCCTATATCCAAGAAGTTAAAGGTCTTACTCACATCGGCTACTGTAGGCATGATCACACATCATGTGCTGTTTGCGTAGACATGGATGGCCCTGGTTGGACAGAGGCCCATCCACTCGGGGACTGGGCCCTGACAGGCTCACCCAATCAGATTTAAGCACTCTTGTGGACTTACACATACGGTTCAAGCGTAATGGCATTGTTGTTTACGTAGGCTACACTTCCGTTCTAATGAAGTAGCCTCCTAGGCCTGTGCTTATCTTGTGAATGTAAGTCACGGACTGCACGGAGAAGGATTGGATTGCTCATCCCTGTCGATCTCAAGGGCTGCCCTGAAATCCCTGTCATGGACCTTGCATTGCCACGGGGCAGGGGTTTGGGTAAAGCATCATTTTAGAAAAGTTAAAATAATTTAACATAAAATTACTAAAAGCCAACAGATCTAGCCACAAGCCTCTCTATAAGGTAAACAAATGGTAGCCTAAATTAGCGGCATAGCTGAGACAAATAGCTTTCTTTATTCATCCCATCCTTGAATACATCACCAATAAATGGTTAGTGAAATTATATACTATGCTAGGCTACCAAGTCATGTCAGATCAGGGATTATTTCTTTGTAGCCTACATAGCCTATCATCATTTATCTAATATGCCTAGATCAATTATTATTTCAAGAAAGGGAGAATCCATCCGGGAATATATTTAAACTGTGCCTCAGATTCCCTGTTTTGCACATGCAGGAGTGGTCCTTTAGTTGCCTATCCTCCAACAGAGACGTTTGCGTACAACCCTCCTGATTCATTGTTTATTCCTCCTGCAGCCGTGGGATAGGCCAATAGTTTACTTTCACTTGCCCATTGTAACGTCAAATTAGCCTACAGGTGGGCAGCTATAGGTCTCTAAAGGACTGAAAAATTGTGGTGTTGTAGCGGATTTGGAGAGCAACTTGACCTGGAACAGTGTTGTGTTGGAGACACACGGGCAGAGCCATAGGTCTCCACCAGGATCCCAAGACAATGTGCTCCCATAGCCTAATAGCCTATAGTCGTTAGAAGGATAGTTTCCTTTAAGGGGGAATCACTACTGTTAGTAAATCATCATGGATAAGGTCGTTAATAGATGCCATTATGCAGACATTTTTTTTGCAAGGTGTTCGCCCCTAGGCTACACAACAGAGCGTTGTAGAGCGAATCCGGAGGGCAGACTGACAGGGACTCAACCCCAGTTCATTTCGCATTCAATGACCGTGCCAAGAACGTTTTTTGTTGGTACTCATAACGCACCATGGACGTGTATGTCTATAGTCTGAAATTGCCAGATGGAGCTTGGTGTGTGTGTGTGTGTGTGTGTGTGTGAGAGTCATTAGATGCAGGGGTGTAAATTTCAATGGGGACATGCCCCCCCCACCCCCACAGACACATTCTGAAATTGCATTTTGAAATTGTATTTTTGTCCCCAGTTTTATCATTGTCATGTCATACAAAATGAGACAACGGTGTGCTTTAGGACCATGTGGACACCTCCGAGCAGTCGAGTGTTTGGAGAGTTTATCCAACTGATTTTTATTTTTTTGAATAATAAAATAGTTATGTCCCCTCCACTTCTAAAACCAAATTTGCGCCCCTGATTAGATGAATTATAATAGTGAGTGCGCACCGCGCAGTGACGCCTGTTTGAACTAGTGTATCAGATCATTAGATTGATGGCCAATCTTTTGTTTTGCCCCAACGTGTTACCGCCTCCATACGCACACCTGCATACACACACAACCCACCCATCTCTACCTATATGTAACCACGGTCTCTCTATCTGAAAATGATCTGTGGCACAACCTCTTCCTGGTCCTAATACTTATAGGTGCTAAAAGAGCAAGGATTTCCTTGTTACCAAAGCCAATTCTAAGGTATACTTCCACCAGGTCATCTAACTCAGACATTTCAACAGTGGCTCAGTAACAGGGAGCCAAGGAGACATTGCAACCTACAATCTTGAAATATAACTGCAACGTCATTGTCAAAATGGTGTCTTTATTATATTGCCACTTTATTCTCTAAATATTGCCACAAGTACCACCACCCCTCCATTATCGTCTCTCATCCCTTGGCCTTAATACTCTTCTGCATGTTTCCACAGCCATTTCTCACAAAATTTATTTTAACAAACACAAAAAGATCTCACCATGTTGAACAAACAACGTGTCTGTTGGCATTGAAAATTATACCAGCATTTCATGTTTCCATCAGCCTGGCTGAGACTTTTCTTATATGTCAGGTAATCATCAACAGGAAGGTAAGCATCACTTACCCCAGGGGCCTAGCTACCCCCTACTACCCTACTACTGCACTGTTGGAGCTAGGAACACAAACATTCGCTACACGCACAACAACATCTGCTAAATATGTGTATGTGATCAATAACATTTTACTTGAATTGAACAAATTCATTTGATTTGAACAAAAAAATAATTATACCATAACTTCCTGTTTCCATCACAGCAGTCTTTATTATTATTATTATTTTTAAATATGGTATGACTTTACTCAAAAACTGTCGATGAAAACGTGGTTAGTGGAACTGATCCAATGATAAAGATATTGAATTTGTGTGCACTCACCAGGGATTTGACCGATGATTTCATCTGTTACCAATAAAATAGTCTACTGTTCGCTTAATTGGGAGTTGAGCATTTTGATAACTATAAACATATTAGTATTTTCTTTGTCTTCTCTATTCAGCATTAGCCATTTGCATTCTGAACTATGTTTTTCCAAAGATTGTGGTTTGAAGTAATGCAAAATACCTATTTAAGTGCTTTTCACTGACCGCTGCAACTCAACAATCAGCTATTTGGTAGGCTTTTTGATGCGCAAATTTAATTCAATTTACTTTAGGTGAAGTTTATTTTCTCCTCGCCGCTTATGCCGACATCAATGTTCAAGTAACCAGAGCATAAAATAGCAGGCAGTGAGGTTTACAAGGCCGAGTTCAAATGTCAACATCAATTCAAAGCAACACGCACTGCCTAAACGTCTGACTGACAAAGCGAACAGGCTGGCAGCCTCTGAGTGATGCTCCGCATGGTCCTTTACACTAAAGAGCCGTGGTATTTTAATCGGGATTGGAATGAGTTTTGTCCATTTTTTTCTAGCCTACTTTTACATTTTTGGTCTTGAGCTAGCTGCCCTACCCAACTGAAGCCCCTTCTAATAATCTGTATTGTGCTGTAATACTAGGCAGAGCTCCCCAATCTCTTCTAATAATCTGTATTGTGCTGTAATACTAGGCAGAGCTCCCCAATCTCTTCTAATAATCTGTATTGTGCTGTAATACTAGGCAGAGCTCCCCAATCTCTTCTAATAATCTGTATTGTGCTGTAATACTAGGCAGAGCTCCCCAATCTCTTCTAATAATCTGTATTGTGCTGTAATACTAGGCAGAGCTCCCCAATCTCTTCTAATAATCTGTATTGTGCTGTAATACTAGGCAGAGCTCCCCAATCTCTTCTAATAATCTGTATTGTGCTGTAATACTAGGCAGAGCTCCCCAATCTCTTCTAATAATCTGTATTGTGCTGTAATACTAGGCAGAGCTCCCCAATCTCTTCTAATAATCTGTATTGTGCTGTAATACTAGGCAGAGCTCCCCAATCTATTCTAATAATCTGTATTGTGCTGTAATACTAGGCAGAGCTCCCCAATCTCTTCTAATAATCTGTATTGTGCTGTAATACTAGGCAGAGCTCCCCAATCTATTCTAATAATCTGTATTGTGTTGTATCACTAGGCAGAGCTCCCCATGCTCTTGTTTAAACCTGGGGTGGCATTGGCATTGATCATCAACACACTTGGCATCGATCACATATGTCATCAGCACATCCCTCTACAACTATATATATGTGTGTGTGTTTATATTACATGATATGATTTTCTTTTCATCAACAAGTAATATCATATTGATAGAAAACCCTGCAGAGTGCACATCTTATAGACCAAAATCAAAGAAAAAAACATTTGTAACACTTGTGATTTTGACCATTGCAACTGTCAACACAGGAAAACATATTACAACGTAGCACACACAGACGTTTATGTTAATGATGAATGAGATACATAATGACTTGTTAAATAAAGTTATGTAAAATAAAAACCTGATATAACAGCATGTATTGTATTTGGAGCGGTTGTCACGCCCTGGTCTTAGTATTCTGTGTTTTCTTTATTATTTTGGTCAGGCCAGGGTGTGACATGGGTTATTTATGTGGTGTGTTTTGTCTAGTTTTTTTTTGTAGGGGTATGGGATTGTGGTTAGTGAGGTTGTCTAGAAAAGTCTATGGTTGCCTGATATGGTTCTCAATCAGAGGCAGGTGTTTATCGTTGTCTCTGATTGGGAACCATATTTAGGCAGCCATATTCTTTGAGTGTTTCGTGGGTGATTGTTCCTGTCTCTGTGTTTGTTTGCACCAGATAGGGCTGGTTTGGGTTTTCACCTTATGTTTGTTATCATCTTTATTAAAGATGTTTAATAATAACCATGCTGCATTTTGGTCCTCCTCTCCTTCGACAGAAAACCTTAACAGCGGTATTGGCAATGCATTTGCCAAACAAGACTGGCCTGGAGACAGCAGTCAGCATTTATTAAATCATATCAGGAAACAAAATATGTAACCAACATGTAATGAATCATTAGTTTATGATAAAACAGTTTCAATCAAACACATTTTATTCACTTTTTAGTCTCTCGTGAGGGTTAATATTCCCGTTTGATAAACATCTGTCAAAACAGACAACCTCTTGTGTAATTATGCCTTTAGAAGCATTTAGGTTGGGCAGGATCCCTCACAGCAGTGCGTGCCTTTTCTTGTCATGGCGGAGACTGTTGTAGACCACAGCTGCAGCCACCTCTTTCACTTCAGCTTGAGTTAGTGGTGTGTGGCATTCATCCAGCTCTCCAATGGAAAGGAAGAAAAAAAACTGCAGTATGAGTCAACACTTCACTGGGCACGGACTGTAGTGCGCGCAGCTTGTTGTTGTTGATATTATAGTGGGCTAGCTAGCCATAAAGACAAACCACTTTAGTGAGGGAAAAATACATGTTGAATTGAGTGGGTAACTGCCATTTCAGTGCTTTATCAGATTCAGTTTTGACATTCAAGATTCATGAATTGGAGATATTCATTAGAACAAATAACACATTTAACATAGCAAAGTGCCAACTGGCTACATAGACAGACTGGAATACAGATAAGTAGGCTAGCTGAGTAGGGGATATTTGTGGCCGGCAGACTAGGGTGTGTGGCATGTGGGGCACAGTGTTGTGTTGCTAGCTATATAGTGGTGTACTAGCTAGCTAGTGTAGCACACTCCTCAGCCTGAAGTGTCCCCACTTGCACCAGCGAACAGCTTGCTTTTTGCGTGGCACCGACTGGTAAGATGCCTCAGGAGGGCGGTCACGTGTGCTAGCAAGGCAGAGGTCCTGAGTTTGTATCAGGTATGGGCCCAAATCAAGAGGAAATGGTATTCGGCTGAGAGTTAGACTTCGGCCAACATGATGTGGCCCGAGCCTGGGCCGCCTTCGGCAGTATTTACTTATGGCTAAAATGCGGGGATTGACCTCGGGCCGAATCCGGTGAGAGTTATCTGGCCCAAATGTATTAGTTGGTGCTCCGCTGATTTTGGCTACTCTCTGGCAGATGATTACACGGGCTGCTTTAGATCATTAACATTTCCCTATTTATCTTTCTATATTTTCCTCATTGTTTCTGTGATCAAAAAAACACAATTAACATTTTAAAGAAATTCTTTGAGTTCTGTGTAGTATTTTAGTATGTTGATACTTTGTGCAAAAAACAAAACAAACAAAAAAGCATTAAAAACTTTGTGGATGGAGCCTCCCGAGTGGCGCAGTGGTCTAAGACACTATCGCAAATGCATTTCTACAGATGCTGGTTCGAGACCAGTGCCGGCCGTGACCGGGAGTCCCATGAGGCGACGCACAATTGGACCAGCGTTGTCCCAGTTAGGGGAGGGTTTGGCCGGCCGGGATGTCCTTGTCCCATCGCGCTGTAGCGACTCCTGTGGCGGACCAGGCACATGCACACTGACACGGTCACCAGGTGTATGGTGTTTCCTCTGACACAAAAAAATAAAAAATTTTGTGGATGCGTATAATTTGTATGTAGAATAGTAATATTTAAAATGACTAAGGTCGTTTTGTATACATTTAAATTAGCATCGGGACACTTTTGGGGGGATTCTTGTAAGATGTCGGCTAAGTCGGCTGAATTCCGGTTGATGGAAACGGACCGATGTACTTGGACCTGGGCAGTCATTCAATGTGATTCCTGTTAGAGTCCGACACCGGGCCTATTCTGGGCAGTCATTCAATGTGATTCCTGTTCGAGTCCGACACCGGGCCTATTCTGGGCAGTCATTCAATGTGATTCCTGTTCGAGTCCGATACCGGGCCTATTCTGGGCAGTCATTCAATGTGATTCCTGTTCGAGTCCGACACCGGGCCTATTCTGGGCAGTCATTCAATGTGATTCCTGTCCGAGTCCGACACCGGGCCTATTCTGGGCAGTCATTCAATGTGATTCCTGTCCGAGTCCGACACCGGGCCTATTCTGGGCAGTCATTCAATGTGATTCCTGTCCGAGTCCGGCACCGGGCCTATTCTGGGCAGTCATTCAATGTGATTCCTGTTCGAGTCCGACACAGGGCCTATTCTGGGCAGTCATTCAATGTGATTCCTGTTCGAGTCCGACACCGGGCCTATTCTGGGCAGTCATTCAATGTGATTCCTGTTCGAGTCCGACACCGGGCCTATTCTGGGCAGTCATTCAATGTGATTCCTGTCCGAGTCCGACACCGGGCCTATTCTGGGCAGTCATTCAATGTGATTCCTGTCCGAGTCCGACACCGGGCCTATTCTGGGCAGTCATTCAATGTGATTCCTGTCCGAGTCCGGCACCGGGCCTATTCTGGGCAGTCATTCAATGTGATTCCTGTCCGAGTCTGACACCGGGCCTATTCTGGGCAGTCATTCAATGTGATTCCTGTCCGAGTCCGGCACCGGGCCTATTCTGGGCAGTCATTCAAGGTGATTCCTGTCCGAGTCCGGCACCGGGCCTATTCTGGGCAGTCATTCAATGTGATTCCTGTCCGAGTCCGACACCGGGCCGATTCAATCAGTTCGGTTTCTGGGCCGATTCCTCATTGCTAGCTGGGCTAGCTAGTGTGCATGCAGTGATGTAATGCTAGTGGGTGCGGCCTGTAGTGACGTAATGCTAGATATTATTGGGCTAGCAAAATGATTAGCTAAATGTAGCTACAAACTCCAAAATAGCACTTATAGCTAATATGAAGCTACATTTGGTCATGAAATTCACAACGAGTTCATAACATAAAAGGTTAACAACAAGCCTCTTAGCTATAGACATGCAGTATAGGCTACACACAAAATGTCTGCCGCTGTCACAACAAGTACTGCAGTGAGCTAGCAATCCGAATGTCCACTAACCACTAGCATGCTAGCAACATTAGTTGACAAATTCATGTGTAACCGACACATTTTGCAACAATCAATTATACATATTAATGTTTTCGTTAATGTTGTTTTCTGGGAGATATTTGCTGATACAGATGTAAAATGAATTGACAGGATCAGATTAGTGTAATTTACTGCATTGGCTTCATGAGTTGTGTAGCCAGGACGCTTCACCTCAGTGGATTCCTGGAGTAGCTACTGGACACTTGGTGAACCTAGCCTGATGAGCCAATTTACCCTTTGTTACTTCTGATCAACAAATCATACAAACATAGCTAATTGCCTTCAATAGGCTATACATAAATGAATACTCTAAACATCGCATTGAATAAATGTATAATTAGTGTGTGCGTTTTGATAAATATTTAATCAGTAGGCTATGATACAGCAATAAAAATGTCCCGCTCAGTCTTTGAAAATGACACTAAACTAGTTTTGAAGTGTGTGGAACACAGGCTTAATACAATATCACCACAGAGTTCACGTTATACAGCAGCTACCTGCATTCTGAGGTCAAGTAATAAAAATTCCACCACAGAATTACGCAATAAAGCATGAGGGGCTGTGGTATATGGCCAATAAACGAGGCTAAGGGCTGTTCTTAGGCACAATGTGGTATGTTGGTCATATACCACAAACCACCGAGGTGCCTTATTGCTATTAAAAACTAGTGGTACTTGCTAAGCAAGCACCGTGATTACAAAACTGAGTGTACAAAACATTAGGAACAGCAATTACTTTTCCATGACCTGGTGAATCCAGGTGAAAGCTATGATAGACTGGTTGGTTGTTTATCAACAAAACCTACATGTGCCCAACTATGGGGCAAGAAAGACAGGGTTGGCTTAGAATGTTGACAACATATATTTTGTCTCCAATGTTTATTGAAAACATAAATACATTTGCACAATGAGCACTTGTCTCTCAAATACATCGTTACAGTTGTTGGTTAGCTAGCTAGCGAATTTTAGCCATATTATCATTGACATGAAATCAGTCAAAACACCTCAAAATCAAGAACAAGATGAAACTAGCTGAAACGAACCCCTTACGTTTCCTCACGTGGCAGTTCCTTTGTAATTGTTATTAGCCATCTGGCCATCCAGAATCACAACAACACACGGACTTCTGCCCCAATGAAGCACGAGCAACGTTTTGGTGATGTTGTCAGCAAACACATCTATTGATGTCATTTGTTAAATCCACTTCAATCAGTGTAGATGAAGGGGAGGAGACAGGTTACTGAAGGATTTTTAAGCTTTGAGACATGGATTGTATATGTGTTGCATTCAGAGGGTGAATGGGCAAGACAAAATATTTATGTGCCTTTGAAAGGGTTACAGTAATAGGTGCCAGGCACACCGGTTTGAGTGTGTCAAGAACTACAATGCTGCTGGGTTTTTCACGCTCAACAGTTTCCCCATCAAGAATGGTCCACTGCCCAAAGGACATCTTATTCGCCTACCTCCTCATGCCTTTTGCACACAATGTAGATAGACTGTTTTTTTCTACTGTGTTATTGACTTGTTAATTGTTTACTCCATGTGTAACTCTGTGTTGTCTGCTCACACTGCTATGCTTTATCTTGGCCAGGTCGCAGTTGCAAATGAGAACTTGTTCTCAACTAGCCTACCTGGTTAAATAAAGGTGAAATATATTTTTTTAAATAAATGAATAAAATCTAGCCAACTTGACACAGATGTGGGAAGCATTGGAGTCAACATCGGCCAGCGTCCCTGTGGAACGCCTTCAACACCTTGAGTCCATGGCCCGACGAATTGAGGCTGTTCTGAGATTTAAAGGGGGTGCAACTCAATATTAGTAGAGTGTTCCTAATATTTTGTACACTCAGTGTATGTTCATACCATTGTCTCCACACAACTGCATTACACTAATTCAAATTCAGATGTTAATCTGGCTGACGACAGTAGTTAGCTTGCCAACCAAACCCATTATCTAGATTCTAAACCTAGAGGCGCAGTACGTCTGGGAACCGATGTCTCAATAAGAAGTTGAATATGTTATTAGGCTACTACAACATGAGTGACAAAATGATACTTTTTCAAAATCAACTTTATGTCGACAGAATGCCTTTGATTTTGACGGCCTGCACATGCGCAGTTTGGCGTGAGACAACCGTTAGACCCGATGACCCGTTTCTGCACCTGAGTTTAGCTAGCCAACGTTGCCATGACATCACCTAAAAGTGTGATCGGGGATTGCTATTGGAGAAGCAGTTCGTCATACTGTACTGTCTTTGCCATTATGATTGTTAGCTAGAATGCTAGCTAGCCTGACTGCTACATCCAAAATAATTGTGTTTGCAAAAATAACAGTCAAGTTTTAAACAGTCCAAAACAATATAAACCTGTTCTATTCATTTATTTGTATTATAAAAAGGTACAGGCAAAATAGGTCATAATAGGTAATCCAAAACTGGTTACACTTCAAATCAAATCTCATTGGTCACATGCACATATTTAGCAGATGTTATTGCAGTTGTAGCGAAATGCTTGTGTTCCTAGCTCCAACAGTGCAGTAATATCTAAAAATACACACAAATCTAAAAGTTAAAGAATGGAATTAAATATTAGCATGAGCAATGTCAGAGTCCGAAGTATAAATATATACTGTATGTGATGGGATGTATAGACATTATAGACATTATGGACAGAATATATAGCATATCTGTAGAGTACGTAGGATAGAATAGTGTATGTAAAGCAATAGTTGAATAGGATGTCCTTGACTAGAATGCAGTATATGCATATGAAATGGGTGAAACAGTATGTAAACATTATTAAAGGAACCAATGTTTCATGATTAAAGTGTTCCATGTCTATGTACGTAGGGCAGCCTCTAAGGTTTAGGGTTGAGTAACCAGGTGGTAGCCGGCTAGTGACAGCGACTAAGTTCAGGACAAGGTACTGGGTGGAGGCCGGTAAGTGATGGCTATTTAAAGAGTCTGATGGCCTTGAGATATAGGCTGAAAAAACAGCTTCTTGGTCCCAGCTTTGATGCAGTTGTACTGACCTTGCCTTCTGGATGACGTTGAAGGGGTCTTAGGGGCCAAGCCAAATTTCTTCACCCTCCTCAGATTGAAGAGGTGCTGTGGAGCCTTCTTCACCACACGGTCATAAATTGGAGGCATATTGGAAAATAATATTTCTCCATTTCAAGGAGCAATAGAAAATAGAGTACACAAAAATGCAGTCTTTATCTTGTTGGGAATGAACCTCCCAGTAGATAAATCACATGCTTCCATGCTCAGGTCACTAACTCTAATTGCTAAAAGGATCATTTTGAGGCGTTGGGAGGAGGAGCAGCCACCCTCGTTTGCAGAATGGCTCAAACTGTCAATGAACACTGTCAAATTTTTTGAAACTATTACCAATGTAAAGTCAAAGGAATATGAAAATATATGGGCCAAGTTTGAAGTAATTGTCTTGGGGTGAACGAAAACAGGGGAAATATGTTATTATATGTAATTAATAGCAATCATGTGTATTGATACAAAATTGTTATACCAATTTATAATATGTCATTCATACAAATCATGTATATAATGACAAACTGTCGGCAATTTTAAGACAAAGATGTTGGTTCCCAATTGGGGATCAGCCCCCCCACCGTCAGCTGGAACGGTGGCGCACGGAATGCAAATATATTCTTAGAAATATTTAACCTCCACACATTAACAAGTCCAATAGCTCAAATGAAAGATAAACAACTTGTTTATCTAGCCAGCAAGTCAGATTTCTAAAATGTTTTACGGCGAAAACATAGCACATATTTATGTCAAACCACCACCGAAGACACACCGAAGACACAGCTAATTTCCATAGCCAAATTGAACAAAATATGCAATCACCAAACGCAGGATTAAAAGAAAAATAATTTCACTAACCTTTTGAAATCTTCATCAGATGACAGTAATATAACATGTTACACAGTACATATGTTTTTTTTCAATAATATGCTATAAATATCCATAAATCTCTGTTTACAATGACGCCATGTTAAAAAAATGCTACTCAAATGTCCGGAGAAATGACGATGGCTTCGGCACATGCCGTCAGCTAACATGGAATACACAACATAAACTTTGACTAAATATGCATGTTCTACATATATATAGAAAGATACACTTCTTCTAAATGCAATCGCTGTGTTACATTTATTTTTAACGTTACGGATTTCGTTCACTAGGCTATAATCTGAGTCGGCGCTCAGGAATTAGCATTTTGGCTCCTCTATCTCGGAGTCCACAGAAACCCAAATTTAACACAGAAATATTCCCTTACCTTTGCTGTTCTTCCATCAGAAGACCTGGAAGGGTTTATACTTACCAAAAACAGCTTTAGTTTTGAAGTCTGTGTCTTTCGGTTATCAAACACGACATATTTCGGTTGAAATGCAGCCAAAAAGTAAAGTGGGTGCGCACCAAAACGTCGAAATTACATATTATATGTCGACTAAACTTGTCAAACTATGTTCAGAACACAGCGTTAGCATGTTATATAGCTTCACAGCAATTCTCAGGACGAAGAGAAACACAGGCATCGTTTAATCAATCTTGGAAGAAAGACACCACCGGAGCAGAACGCGCATGAGAGTAACCTGTTTTCTCGCGTGACCGAAAGGATTCGGCCGCCAATACTCTCGTGAGCCACGCGATTCACACAATGAGAAGCCCCATTGAAAGCGGACACCGCGCTGAAGGCATAGGAACTCTTCCCAGGACTGTAGGTGCTTGGGAAGGGTGGGGACGATGACGTCAAAGTTGGGCCAACTTTTATGATGACAAGAGAGAGTTTGGGAGAATGAGTGCCCTGAGAGTTCTGCTTTACTTACAGACATAATTTAAACGGTTTTAGAAGCTTTAGAGTGTTTTCTATTCAATAATAATTTTTTATTGCATATATTAGCAATTTTTGACAGATTTCTTTTCTGTTTACTATGGGCACGCAATCACCCCAAAGGGGGCAGCAATCAGCCCTATCCTTAACAGGTTCATGACTCCAACTTAATCATCATTCCCAATATTAAGTACCTATTTAGTTATTTCTTATTTTAGAAATGTTGTTGCTGCCCTCTCACACATATGCGACCATTCTTATTTAGATTTCTTGTTAGGATGAAACTGGGATTTGGCTCAGCTCACCAAAAAGAGACGGCTCTTTTGGCTCCCAAGCGGCTCTTTAAAAAAATATATGGTTTGTATTTTTTCAAGTCAAACAGTTTAGCGATTGTTTGATTGGTGTCAAAACAATTCTAATTAAATTACTAAAATGACTAAATGACTAAATGACTGAAGCCTGTCTGTTGTGGAATAAGTGATTTCGAAAGTGTTTTCCTGCTTGGAATTGTGTACATTGGATTTAGACTATTGCTATAATTTCTAAAACCTCTGTCCCCCATGATAGAAAATGGCTGGAAATCGGTGGCAATCATTTTAGCCAATGCAATATCAATTTGGCCTTGTTTTGCTACAGACAGACTTGGCATAAACTGGTCCATAGAAGACTGTGTTGCTGTGGGTCGCGGAGTAGGCCTACTTGACTGAGTGGGTACATCTCCACGTGTGAAGGTGCTGACTCCACCACTATCACTAGCAGACCTGCTAGTTTCTCGAAGCTCCGCTACAGCTAGCTTCACAGTTGGGTGCACAGTTCGCATATGCCAGTGTAGGTTGTCCGTAGAACCGACTTTATATGAGATTTTGTTTTGGCAAATTCTACACTGTGCTCTAACATTGTCTACATGATTAAAATGCATCCAAATGCTTCTGTGCTTCCGACTCATTGTCCAGCTGTTTTCACAGCTGTCCTTCCTCTCTCTCCACGGCTGCTAAGTGTGTGACTAAGTGAATTAGCTCGGCCCTCCCTCACGCATATTTGGCTCATTGGTTGAAACTATGTTTCGGACAGAGAGGGCAGAGATATGAAAGCCCAGTCATTGCCAAATTTGCTTTCTTAATATTGGTTAATAGCCTGGGTAGAAAACAAGACATGAGTGATCAGTTCCGGAAGGTAATTGCAGAACGGCTCAAAGTCCTAAATCCAGTCTTCAAGGAAAATAGATTGAAAGGGAAACGTGTAGCTCTCGCAGTCGATAAACTGTAGATTGATAACCGAATGTTCAGAGACAACTATTCCATGGCTATTGTAAATATTACAACGTTCAGAGGAGTCAAATAATCAAACACACAATACTGGACATGGTAGGGATTGTAATAAAAATATATATATAGAAAAGCAATCAAATACAATAATTGTTAAAAAAAATACACTTACAACTACACTATTCCATTCTAAATAGGGAATGTTGAAAAAGGAAGTGTTTTCAGGCTTTCCATGTATAGTATTTCATCAGTTAATAAGACAGTAATAAGACAGTAATAAGACAGTAATGTGATGGAAAGTGGGGTGTGTGTTTTTGGAAAAGTTTGAAGTTTAAGTGGATGAGAAAGGATAATGGTTGCAAATCCCAGAGCTCATGTGTGTTTGTTAGCAGCGGTTATGAGAGAGGGCCTTCAATTGTGTGCAGATATGAAGATACATTTGAAAATACATTATTAATATGTATTTATTTACTGTCCTATCATGATGGAATGGTCCCCGAACCCTACACAGTACCCTAGACACCCACCTGAAAGACCCATACAATAAGGAGAAGTCCTTATCTGTTTTATGGGCCTACTGTAAGTATAAGCAGCCAAATCAGAAAGACGAATGGGATCAGAGACCTACTAAAGCAGCACGTTCACCTCAAGATTCTGAGCCTGCCTAGCAGGGTTGGTCCTACAAAGCCAAAGCACCCTAATGGGTGAGCATAATATACAAGGAAATTCTCAAAACTGCTAATGGGAACCTTGACGACCTTGTACCTAGCCGGGTGGGGATTCCGGTGAGGTGCCCCCACCCAGGCTGTGGCAGTGCTGGCAACACTGGCTGCAGTAACGCATAGGGAGGGGGGGGTCACACCCAGACATTCTGAGGGGGCATATTATTGTGGCCCTGGTGGCACAAAAATCATCAAAGGTCTGACTGCAGAGATACTTGGGAATATGGTCAACGGGGGACCGCGTGTGGGTGTTTCAGGGGAAGGGGGTAAATCTGATCTCCATCACCTAGGACGTGACAATGGTTAATCAAATCTCCCCATTTTTGCCAAATCAAGGCCTTTCTTGAGTTGGGCTCTGGGATGGAACAACTATTGAGCATCTGAGTGTATGGTTGTTTGTGGGGGAAAGGGGTTGTGTCACTTCCTAATCTGTTTCACCTGGTCTTGTGCTCGTCTCCACCCCCTCCAGGGGTCCTCTTTATACCTTTCCCAGTCTCTCATTTTCTCATCCTCCTGGTTTTTGACCCTTGCCTGTCTTGAACCTGTACCCCCCCCCACCCTGCCTGACTACTCTGCCTGTCACTGAGCCTGCCTGCCGTCCTGTACCCCCCCCCCCCCCCCCCCCCCCCCCCCCGACTACTCTGCCTGTCACTTAGCCTGCCTGCCGTCCTGTACCCCCCCCCCCCCCGGCCCCGCCTGACTACTCTGCCTGTCACTGAGCCTGCCTGTCGTCCTGTACCCCCCCCCCGCCTGACTACTCTGCCTGTCACTGAGCCTGCCTGCCGTCCTGTACCCCCCACCCTGCCTGACTATTCTGTCTGTCACTGAGCCTGCCTGCCGTCCTGTACCCCCCCCCCCGCCTGACTACTCTGCCTGTCACTGAGCCTGCCTGCCGTCCTGTATCCCCCCCCCCGCCTGACTACTCTGCCTGTCACTGAGCCTGCCTGCCGTCCTGTACCCCCCCCCCCCGCCTGACTACTCTGCCTGTCACTGAGCCTGCCTGCCATCCTGTCCCCCCCCCCCCCCGACTACTCTGCCTGTCACTGAACCTGCCTGCCGTCCTGTACCCCCCCCCCCCCCGCCTGACTACTCTGCCTGTCACTTAGCCTGCCTGTCGTCCTGTACCCCCCCCCCCGACTACTCTGCCTGTCACTGAGCCTGCCTGCCGTCCTGTACCCCCCCCTGCCCGACTACTCTGCCTCTCACTGAGCCTGCCTTCCGTCCTGTACCCCCCCCCTGCCCGACTACTCTGCCTCTCACTGAGCCTGCCTGCCGTCCTGTACCCCCCACCCTGCCCGACTACTCTGCCTCTCACTGAGCCTGCCTTCCGTCCTGTACCCCCCCCCTGCCCGACTACTCTGCCTCTCACTGAGCCTGCCTGCCGTCCTGTACCTTTACTCCTACTCTGGATTATCGACCACTGCCTGCCTTGTCGTTTGCCTGTCCCTGTTACAATAAACATTGTTACTTCACACAGTCTGCACTTTTGTCTTGCCTTGATTTCTGATAGGTTGGGTGATTGTGTGTGTAAATCCCACATCTGTCGATAGGGACTAAAGATGTTAGGGACAATATAGGATGTATCACAATGGTTTGCTAAATTAATAATTGCTTGCCTTTGTCATTTTTGTAATGGCAATACTGGTAAGAGGTAATAATTATTTGCATAAACTACCTACATTATTATATTAAGTTTATTATGGAAATTAAGATAAGCAGGATTTATCACACGCACACGAAGTTGGACGTTTACATAGACTTAAAACAATCATTAAAACAAATTTTTCAACCACTCGCCACATTTCTTGTTAACAAACTATAGCTTTGGCTAAGTAATTTTTTCAACAATTGTTTACAGACAGATTATTTCACTGTATCACAAGTCCAGTGGGTCATTAGTTTTACATACACTAAGTTGACTGTGCCTTTAAACAGCTTGTAAAATTTCAGACATTTATGTAATGGTTTTAGAAGCTTCTGATAGGGTAATTGACATCGTTTGAGTATATTGGAGGTGTACCTGTGGATGTATTTCAAGGCCTACCTTCAAACTATATGCCGCTTTGCTTGACATCATGGGGAATTTTTTTTTTTTTAAATCAGCAAAGACCTCAGAAAAAAAAACTGTAGACCTCCACAAGTCTGGTTCATCCTTGGGAGCAATTTCCAAATGCCTGAAGGTACCACGTTCATCTGTACAAACAATAGTATGCAAGTATAAACACCATGGGACCACACAGCCGTCATACTGCTCGCGTAGGAGACGGGTTCCGTCTCCTAGAGATGAACTTACTTTGGTGCGAGAAGTGCAAATCAATTCCAGAACAGCAAAGGACCTTATGAAGATGCTGGAGGAAACAGGTACCTATATCCACAGTAAAACAAGTCCTATATCGGCATAACCTGAAAGGCCGCTCAGCAAGGAAGAAGCTATTGCTCCAAAACCGCCATAAAAAATCCAGACTACGGTTTGCAACTGCACATGGGAACAAAGATCGTAGTTTTTGGAGAAATGTCCTCTGGTCTGATGAAACAAAATAAAACTGTTTGGCCATAATGACCATCGTTATGTTAGGAGGAAAAACGCGGAGGCTTGCAAGCCGAAGAACACCATCCCAACCGTGAAGCACGGGGGTGGCACAATCATGTTGTGGGGGTGCTTTGCTGCAAGAGGGACTGGTGCACTTCACAAAGTAGATGGCGTCATGAGGGAGGAAAACTATGTGGATATATTAAAGCAACATCTCAAGACATCAGTCTGGAAGTTAAAGCTTGGTCGCTAATGGGTCTTCCAAATAGACAAGCATACTTCCAAAGTTGTGGAGAAATGGCTTAAGGACAGCAAAGTCAAGGTATTGGAGTGGCCATCACAAAGCCCTGACCTCAATCCCATAGAGAATTTGTTGGCAGAACAAAAAAAAAAAATATATGTGTGAGCAAGGAGGCCTTACATACCTGACTCAGTTACACCAGCTGTCAGGAGGAATGGGTCAAAATTCACCCAACTTGTTGTGGGAAGCTTCTGGAAGGCTACCCGAAATGTTTGACCAAAGTTAAACAATTGAGGCAATGATACCAAATAGTAATTGAGCATATGTAAACTTCTGACCCACTGGGAATGTGATGAAAGAAATAAAAGCTGAAATTAATCATTCTCTTGTCACGGGGATCGTAGGAAGTAGACCAAAGCTCAGCATGGTGAGTGTACATTTTCTTTGAATAATGTCGCCAACAATAAACAATACAAAACGACCGTGACGCTTAACGGGGCATTAGTGCCGCTAACAAAGATAACTAACCCCACACTGAAAGGAGGGGGAAAAAAGGGCTAAGTATGATTCCCAATCAGAGACAACGATAGACAGCTGTTCCTGATTGAGTGCCATACCCGGCCAACACATAGAAATAAAGGACATAGAATGCCCACCCAAATCACACCCTGACCAAACCAAAAAGAAATATAAAAAAGGCTCTCTTAAGTCAGGGCATGACATCTCTCTACTATTATTCTGACATTTCACGTTCTTAAAATAAAGTGGTGATCCTAAATGACCGAAGACAGGGAATTTTTGCTAGGATTAAATTTCAAGAATTGTGAAAAGTTTAAATGTATTTGGCTAAGGTGTACGTGAGCTTCCGACTTCAACTGTATATACACATACACCGTTCAAAAGTTTGGGGTTACTTAGAAATATTAAAAAAATTGAAGCTATTTTGTCCATATAAATAACTTCAAATTGATCAGAAACACGGTGGAGACATTGTTAATACTGTAAATTACTTTTGTAGCTGGAAACGGCTGATTTTTAATGGAATATCTACATAGATGTACAGAGGCCCATTATCAGCAACCATCACTCTTGTGTTCCAATGGCACGTTGTGTTAGCTAATCCCAGTTTAACATTTTAAAAGGCTAATTGATCATTAGAAAACCCTTTTGCAATTATGGTAGCACAGCTGAAAACTGTTGTTCTGATTAAAGAAGGGATAAAACAGGCCTTCTTTAGACTAGTTGAGTATCTGGAGCGTCAGCATTTGTCGGTTCGATTACAGGCTCAAAATGGCCAGAAACAAAGACCTTTCTTCTGAAACTCATCAATATATTATTGTTCTGAGAAATGAAGGCAATTCCATGTGAGAAATTGCCAAGAAACTTACGTTGTGTACTACTCCCTTCACAGAACAGTGCAAACTGGCTCTAACCAGAATAGAAAGGGGAGTGGGAGGCCCCGGTGCACAACTGAGCAAGAGGACAAGTACATTAGTGTCTAGTTTGACCCGCAAAACACCAGTCTCAACGTCAACAGTGAAGAGGCGACTCCGGGATGCTGGCCTACACTATATTGATAATGTAATAAAATTCAGAATATGCCCACCTATCTATTTCTCTTGTCTGATGTTCTCATGTTCCTATTTTGTGAATGAAGTACATATAAACTAAGGGTTAGAAATAATGCATGTTTTGTTTTAATCTACCGGGCCTTTCTGCATCTTCTATTTAGTTAAGTCGCAATTTAGCACAGCAGGTTACTAGCGTTCTATACTAGAAAAGTAGAAAAAGCCACATGATAGCTTTCCAGGAAGTGGGTCGTTGACCTGTTACAGTTTTCTTCCTGGGAAAGGAGAGGAGGACCAAAATGCAGCGTGGTTATGGTTGAACATCTTTAATAAAGATGATAACCTCAACAATGTACATATGCAAGATAAGAAACCGTGGAAAACCCGAAACAGTCCTAACTGGTGCAAAACCACAGAGACAGGAAACAATCACCCACGAAATACCCAAAGAATATGGCTGCCTAAATATGGTTCCCAATCAGAGACAACGATAAACACCTGCCTCTGATTGAGAACCACTCTAGGCAACCATAGACTTACCTAGAATACTACACGGAACACAACCCCATCAATCTACAAAACCCCTAGACAAGACAAACACATAATCCCCCATGTCACACCCTGGCCTAACCACAATAATAAAGAAAACACAAAATACTAAGGCCAGGGCGTGACATGACCACTGTTCTAGAGTCAGAGAGAGAAAGGGATAGACGAGTCAGTCTTGCTAATGCAACATTGGTCAGTCACTCGGACGCACACAATTCATCCAACCTAGAATCATTCTAGTTTCATTCTAATCAGGGATGAACACAGTCTTCCAGAGGGACTCATCCTGGGTGAGTCAGTGCAGTGTTACTTATCATCCTTATCCTCTCTCCAAACTAGTAACATTACTGGCTGCTAACGTGTTACTTGCCTGATGGGTGTTAACACCGCCATGGTTATGCAGGTAGACGGACATTTTGAACTGTCTGAGGATGAGCGGGGAGGAAGTGATGAAGAATGACTGGTTTGGTGAAATACTTTCGTTGCTGACACTGGCATATCCTTCACACTGACACAGTTTCCTGTACAGTAACAAGTGATATTGGTATATGTGTGTGTGTGTGTGTGTGTGTGTGTGTGTGTGTGTGTGTGTGTGTGTGTGTGAGAGAGAGTACTCTCGGGTGAATAGCGGCTGTGCTGTTATCTGACACACAGAGTTTAGGGAGAGCGCAAACACCATTCAGTTCAATACCAGACCCACTGGAAACCCCACAAGGCCAGGTAAGGTGTGCCACAGGTGTGTGTGATCACCAGTCTTGTACACACCTGTCTGGACTCAAGTGTGGTGATTCAGGTGTCATTCAGGTAAACACACACCCTGAGTTGGACCTGATCAGACCAGCATGGACTAGGGTACGTGTGTCCTTACGTCTTTGTGTGTCAATCTTTAAATGTGTTTGCACATGCAGCTCAGAGATCTTAGATTTAGAAAATAAAGTGAGAGAGAGAGGGGGGAGAAAGAGAGAGCGAGAGGGGAGAGAAAGAGAGAGAGAGAGAGGAGAAAGAGAGAGAGGGGGGGAATACAGAAAGTGAGGGGGGAGAAAGAGAGGGGAGAGAAAGAGAGAGTGGGAAGAAAGAAAGGGGAGGGGGGGAGGGGGGAGAAAGGGAGGGGGAGAGAGAAAAGAGGGAGAGGGGGTGAAAGAGAGCGAGAGAGGGGGACGAGACAGGGAGAGTTTTTAGTTTCATCCCTATGTGGCGTAAGAAGCACAAAAAAAATGTATCTGAGCATTTGAAGGAGCCATGGTCAGAGAAAAATTCAGGATAGGGTCATATTTATGTAAAAGGTATCTGGGAGAAACAGCAGAGTAAGGTCAGATGTATGGTCAGGTGTCTGGGGGAAACAGCAGAGTAAGGTCAGATGTATGGTCAGGTGTCTGGAGGAAACAGCAGAGTAAGGTCAGATGTATGGTCAGGTGTCTGGGGGAAACAGCAGAGTAAGGTCAGATGTATGGTCAGGTGTCTGGGGGAAACAGCAGAGTAAGCTCAGATGTATGGTCAGGTATCTGGAGGAAACAGCAGGGTAAGCTCAGATGTATGGTCAGGTATCTGGAGGAAACAGCAGAGTAAGGTCAGATGTATGGTCAGGTGTCTGGAGGAAACAGCAGGGTAAGGTCAGATGTGTGGTCAGGTATCTGGAGGAAACAGCAGGGTAAGCTCAGATGTATGGTCAGGTATCTGGAGGAAACAGCAGGGTAAGGTCAGATGTATGGTCAGGTATCTGGAGGAAACAGCAGGGTAAGGTCAGATGTATGGTCAGGTATCTGGAGGAAACAGCAGGGTAAGGTCAGATGTATGGTCAGGTATCTGGAGGAAACAGCAGGGTAAGGTCAGATGTATGGTCAGGTATCTGGAGGAAACAGCAGAGTAAGGTCAGATGTATGGTCAGGTATCTGGAGGAAACAGCAGGGTAAGGTCAGATGTATGGTCAGGTATCTGGAGGAAACAGCAAGAGATAGAGGGGGTTAGTACTATCAAATCAAATGTTATTGGTCACATACACATGGTTAGCACATGGTTAGCAGATGGTTAGCACATGGTTAGCAGATGGTTAGCAGATGGTTAGCACATGGTTAGCAGATGGTTAGCACATGGTTAGCAGATGGTTAGCACATGGTTAGCACATGGTTAGCACATGGTTAGCAGATGGTTAGCAGATGGTTAGCTGTCTATGTGGGTGGACCGTTTAATTATTTTTGTGATCCGTGATTGACTGTAGACCCTGCCACATACATCTCGTGTTTGAGCCCTTGAATTGCGACTCGACTTTGACTCTATACTGACGCTTAGCTTGTTTGATTGCCTTGCGGAGGGAATAGCTACACTGTTTGTATTCAATGTATTCGTCATGTTTCCGGGTTGCTATGCCATGTTGAAAAGCGATGATTCGCACTTTCAGTTTAGCGCAAATGCTGCCATCAATCCACAGTTTCTGGTTAGGAAATGTTTTAATAGTCACAGTGGGTACCACATATCCGCTGCACTTGCTAATAAACTCCCTCACCGAGTCAGTGTATACGTGAATATTATTGTCCGAGGCTATGCGGAACATATTCCAGTCCGTGTGTTCGAAGCAATCTTGAAGCCTGGAATCCGATTGCTCAGACCAGCGTTGGATGGGCCTGAGAACAGGCGTTTCCTGTTTTAGTTTTTGCCTATAGCAGGGGAGCAATAAAATGGAGTCAGGATCACTGGAGACTTACATTTCCCTCACTAACTTTAAACATCTGCTATCTGAGCAGCTAACTTACATTTCCCTCACTAACTTTAAACATCTGCTCTCTGAGCAGCTAACTTACATTTCCCTCACTAACTTTAAACATCAGCTATCTGAGCAGCAAACTGCTTGCTGCAGCTGTACATAGTTCATCTGTAAATAGCCCACCCAATCTACCTTCCTCATTCCCATATTGTTTTTATTGACTTTTCTGCTATTTTGCACACCAGTATCCCAAGTTGCACGTCATCATCTGCACATCTATCACTCCAGTGTTAATTTGCTAAATTGTAATTACTTGGCTACTATTGGCCTATTTATTGCCTTTACCTCCTTACTCCATTTGCACACACTGTATATAGACTTTCTTTGTTTCTATTGTACGCTTGTTTATCCCATATCCCATTTATCCCCTGTGTAACTCTGTGTTGTTGTTTATGTGTAACTCTGTGTTGTTGTTTATGTATAACTCTGTGTTGTTGTTTATGTGTAACTCTGTGTTGTTGTTTGTGTCGCACTGCTTTGCTTTATCTTGGCCAGGTCACAGTTGTAAATGAGAACTTGTTCTCAACTGGCCTACCTGGTTAAATAAAGGTGTTCTCAACTGGCCCACCTGGTTAAATAAAGGTGTTCTCAACTGGCCTACCTGGTTAAATAAAGGTGAACTAAATAATACTATCAGCAGTGGTGTAAAGTACTTTAAAGTACTACTTAAGTCTTTTTTGGGGGTATCTGTACTTTACTTTACTATTTATATTTCTGACAACTTTTGCTTTTACTTCACTACATTCCTAAAGAAAACAATGCACGTTTTACCCCATACATTTAGCCTGACACCCAAAAGTACTCGTTACATTTTGACAGCAAAATGGCCGAATTCACACTTATCAAGAGAACATCCCTGGTCATCCCTGCTGCCTCTGATCTGGTGGACTCACTAAACAGAGAACATCCCTGGTCATCCCTACTGCCTCTGATCTGGTGGACTCACTAAACAGAGAACATCCCTGGTCATCCCTGCTGCCTCTGATCTGGTGGACTCACTAAACAGAGAACATCCCTGGTCATCCCTACTGCCTCTGATCTGGTGGACTCACTAAACAGAGAACATCCCTTGTCATCCCTACTGCCTCTGATCTGGTGGACTCACTAAACAGAGAACATCCCTTGTCATCCCTACTGCCTCTGATCTGGAGGACTCACTAAACAGAGAACATCCCTGGTCATCCCTACTGCCTCTGATCTGGAGGACTCACTAAACAGAGAACATCCCTGGTCATCCCTACTGCCTCTGATCTGGAGGACTCACTAAACAGAGAACATCCCTGGTCATCCCTACTGCCTCTGATCTGGTGGACTCACTAAACAGAGAACATCCCTTGTCATCCCTACTGCCTCTGATTTGGTGGACTCACTAAACAGAGAACATCCCTTGTCATCCCTACTGCCTCTGATCTGGAGGACTCACTAAACAGAGAACATCCCTGGTCATCCCTACTGCCTCTGATCTGGAGGACTCACTAAACAGAGAACATCCCTGGTCATCCCTGCTGCCTCTGATCTGGTGGACTCACTAAACAGAGAACATCCCTGGTCATCCCTACTGCCTCTGATCTGGTGGACTCACTAAACAGAGAACATCCCTTGTCATCCCTACTGCCTCTGATCTGGTGGACTCACTAAACAGAGAACATCCCTTGTCATCCCTACTGCCTCTGATCTGGAGGACTCACTAAACAGAGAACATCCCTGGTCATCCCTACTGCCTCTGATCTGGAGGACTCACTAAACAGAGAACATCCCTGGTCATCCCTACTGCCTCTGATCTGGAGGACTCACTAAACAGAGAACATCCCTGGTCATCCCTACTGCCTCTGATCTGGTGGACTCACTAAACAGAGAACATCCCTTGTCATCCCTACTGCCTCTGATTTGGTGGACTCACTAAACAGAGAACATCCCTAGTCATCCCTACTGCCTCTGATCTGGAGGACTCACTAAACAGAGAACATCCCTGGTCATCCCTACTGCCTCTGATCTGGAGGACTCACTAAACAGAGAACATCCCTGGTCATCCCTGCTGCCTCTGATCTGGTGGACTCACTAAACAGAGAACATCCCTGGTCATCCCTACTGCCTCTGATCTGGTGGACTCACTAAACAGAGAACATCCCTGGTCATCCCTGCTGCCTCTGATCTGGTGGACTCACTAAACAGAGAACATCCCTGGTCATCCCTACTGCCTCTGATCTGGTGGACTCACTAAACAGAGAACATCCCTTGTCATCCCTACTGCCTCTGATCTGGTGGACTCACTAAACAGAGAACATCCCTTGTCATCCCTACTGCCTCTGATCTGGAGGACTCACTAAACAGAGAACATCCCTGGTCATCCCTACTGCCTCTGATCTGGAGGACTCACTAAACAGAGAACATCCCTGGTCATCCCTACTGCCTCTGATCTGGAGGACTCACTAAACAGAGAACATCCCTGGTCATCCCTACTGCCTCTGATCTGGTGGACTCACTAAACAGAGAACATCCCTTGTCATCCCTACTGCCTCTGATCTGGTGGACTCACTAAACAGAGAACATCCCTTGTCATCCCTACTGCCTCTGATCTGGAGGACTCACTAAACAGAGAACATCCCTGGTCATCCCTACTGCCTCTGATCTGGTGGACTCACTAAACAGAGAACATCCCTTGTCATCCCTACTGCCTCTGATCTGGTGGACTCACTAAACAGAGAACATCCCTTGTCATCCCTACTGCCTCTGATCTGGAGGACTCACTAAACAGAGAACATCCCTGGTCATCCCTACTGCCTCTGATCTGGAGGACTCACTAAACAGAGAACATCCCTGGTCATCCCTACTGCCTCTGATCTGGTGGACTCACTAAACAGAGAACATCCCTGGTCATCCCTGCTGCCTCTGATCTGGTGGACTCACTAAACAGAGAACATCCCTGGTCATCCCTACTGCCTCTGATCTGGAGGACTCACTAAACAGAGAACATCCCTGGTCATCCCTACTGCCTCTGATCTGGTGGACTCACTAAACAGAGAACATCCCTGGTCATCCCTGCTGCCTCTGATCTGGTGGACTCACTAAACAGAGAACATCCCTGGTCATCCCTACTGCCTCTGATCTGGTGGACTCACTAAACAGAGAACATCCCTTGTCATCCCTACTGCCTCTGATCTGGTGGACTCACTAAACAGAGAACATCCCTTGTCATCCCTACTGCCTCTGATCTGGTGGACTCACTAAACAGAGAACATCCCTTGTCATCCCTACTGCCTCTGATCTGGAGGACTCACTAAACAGAGAACATCCCTGGTCATCCCTACTGCCTCTGATCTGGAGGACTAACTAAACAGAGAACATCCCTGGTCATCCCTACTGCCTCTGATCTGGTGGACTCACTAAACAGAGAACATCCCTGGTCATCCCTGCTGCCTCTGATCTGGTGGACTCACTAAACAGGGAACATCCCTGGGCATCCTGCTGCCTCTGATCTGGTGAACTCACTAAACATAAAATGCTTCATTTGTAAATGATATTGGAGTCTACCCCTTGCCATCCGTCAAAAAAGAAAAAAAAGAAGAATGTGCCATCTGGTTAGCTTAATATAAAGAATTTGAAATGGTTTATACTTTTATTTAACATTTTAGCAAAAGGAAGTGATGAAGAATGACTGGTTTGGTGAAATACTTTCGTTGCTGACACTGGCATATCCTTCACACTGACACAGTTGCCTGTACAGTAACAAGTGATATTGGCATATGTGTGTGTGTGTGTGTGTGTGTGTGTGTGTGTGTGTGTGTGTGTGTGTGTGTGTGTGTGTGTGTGTGTGTGTGTGAGAGAGAGAGTACTCTCGGGTGAATGGCGGCTGTGCTGTTATCTGACACACAGAGTTTAGGGAGAGCGCAAACACCATTCAGTTCAATACCAGACCCACTGGAAACCCCACAAGGCCAGGTAAGGTGTGCCACAGGTGTGTGTGATCACCAGTCTTGTACACACCTGTCTGGACTCAAGTGTGGTGATTCAGGTGTCATTCAGGTAAACACACACCCTGAGTTGGACCTGATCAGACCAGCATGGACTAGGGTACGTGTGTCCTTACGTCTTTGTGTGTCAATCTTTAAATGTGTTTGCACATGCAGCTCAGAGATCTTAGATTTAGAAAAGAAAGCGAGAGAGAGAGGGGGGAGAAAGAGAGAGCGAGAGGGGGGGAATAGAGAGAGAGAGAGAGAAGGGAGAGAAAGAGAGAGAGAGAGAGAGAGAGAGAGGAGAAAGAGAGAGAGGGGGGGGGAAATAGAGAAAGTGAGGGGGGAGAAAGAGAGGGGAGAGAAAGAGAGAGAGAGAATAGAGAGAGAGAGAGGGAGGGAATAGAGAGAGAGAGGGGGGAGAAAAAGAGGGGAGAGAAAGAGAGAGTGGGAAGAAAGAAAGGGGAGGGGGAGAGGGGGGAGAAAGGGAGGGGGAGAGAGAAAAAGAGGGAGAGGGGGTGAAAGAGAGCGAGAGAGGGGGACGAGACAGGGAGAGTTTTTAGTTTCATCCCTATGTGGCGTAAGAAGCACAAAAGAAATGTATCTGAGCATTTGAAGGAGCCATGGTCAGAGAAAAATTCAGGATAGGGTCATATTTATGTAAAAGGTATCTGGGGAAACAGCAGAGTAAGGTCAGATGTATGGTCAGGTGTCTGGGGGAAACAGCAGAGTAAGGTCAGATGTATGGTCAGGTGTCTGGGGGAAACAGCAGAGTAAGGTCAGATGTATGGTCAGGTGTCTGGAGGAAACAGCAGGGTAAGCTCAGATGTATGGTCAGGTGTCTGGAGGAAACAGCAGGGTAAGCTCAGATGTATGGTCAGGTATCTGGGGGAAACAGCAGGGTAAGGTCAGATGTATGGTCAGGTATCTGGAGGAAACAGCAGGGTAAGGGCAGATGTATGGTCAGGTATCTGGAGGAAACAGCAGGGTAAGCTCAGATGTATGGTCAGGTATCTGGAGGAAACAGCAGAGTAAGGTCAGATGTATGGTCAGGTATCTGGAGGAAACAGCAGGGTAAGGTCAGATGTATGGTCAGGTATCTGGAGGAAACAGCAGAGTAAGGTCAGATGTATGGTCAGGTATCTGGAGGAAACAGCAGGGTAAG
>NC_034184.2:78888793-78978021 GCF_002021735.2 Oncorhynchus kisutch
TGGTCGGACTTCTGTGTTCCAGCCATGATGCCGTGCTTCGGCAGCTAGATCGGCATAGCGCAGATGTTTTCGCTCATAAGCCTCATCTACTGAGTCCTCCCAGGGTACTGTGGGCTCAATGATGAAAGGATTTTTTATGAATTTATTTGCAAATTATGGTGCAAAATAAGTATTTGGTCACCTACAAACAAGCAAGATTTCTGGCTCTCACAGACCTTCTTTAAGAGGCTCCTCTGTCCTCCACTCGTTACCTGTATTAATGGCACTTGTTTGAACTTGTTATCAGTATAAAAGACACCTGTCCACAACCTCAAACGGTCACACTCCAAACTCCACTATGGCCAAGACCAAAGAGCTGTCAAAGGACACCAGAAACAAAATTGTAGACCTGCACCAGGCTGGGAAGACTGAATCTGCAATAGGTAAGCAGCTTGGTTTGACGAAATCAACTGTGGGAGCAATTATTAGGAAATGGAAGACATACAAGACCACTGATAATCTCCTCCGTGGGGTCAAAATGAGAACTTGCACAATTGGTGGCTGACTAAATACTTTTTTTTTGCCCCACTGTACAGGCAGTGTACATACCTGGGTGGCCAATAAAGTTGCATTCACTCTATTCTACTCTATTACAGTTGAAGTCAGAAAGTTTACCTACGCCTTAGCCAAATACATTTAAACTCAGTTCTTCACCATTTCTGACATTTAATCCAAGTACAAATTCCCTGTCTTAGGTCAGTTAGGATCACCACTTTTATTTTAAGAAAGTGAGCTGTCAGAATAATATTAGAGATCATTATTTCAGCTTTTATTTCTTTCATCACATTCCCAGTGGGTCAGAAGTTTACATACACTCAATTAGTATTTGGTAGCATTGCCTTTGAATTGTTTAACTTGGGTCAAACGTTTCGGGTAGCCTTCCAGAAGCTTCCCACAATAAGTTGGGTGAATTTTGGCCAAATCCACCTGATCGATCTGGTGTAACTGAGTCATGTTTGTAGGCCTCCTTGCTCGCACACAATTTTTCAGTTCTGCCCACAAATTTTCTATGGGATTGAGGTCAGGGCTTTGTGATGGCCACTCCAATACCTTGACTTTGCTGTCCTTAAGCTATTTCTCCACAACTTTGGAAGTATGCTTGGGGTCATTGTCCATTTGGAAGACCCATTTGCGACCAAGCTTTAACTTCCTGACTGATGTCTTGAGATGTTGCTTCAATATATCCACATAATTTTCCTCCCTCATGTTGCCATCTATTTTGTGAATCCCTGCTGCAGCAAAGCACCCCCACAACATGATGCTACCACCCTTATGCTTCATGGTTGGGATGGAGTTCTTCGTCTTGCAAGCCTCAAGCCTAACAGTGGTCATTATGGCCAAACAGTTCTATTTGTATTTCATCAGACCAGAGGAAATTTCTCCAAAAAGTACAATATTTTTCCCCATGTGCAGTTGCAAACCGTAGTCTGGATTTTTTTTAATGGCGGTTTTGGAACAGTGGCTTTTTCCTTGCTGAGCAGCCTTTCAGGTTATGTCGATATAGGACTTGTTTTGCTGTGTTTTCGTCCCCCGTCGTCCTCTCTACTTTTTGCCCCACTGTATATTAAATTGTCTTTTCTAAGGAAGTGGGGAACAAGTTATAAATACCTCACATGATGACACCACTGTGCTCATCTCCATAGCAGCCAGCGGCATGTGATGGGGGACGCTAGGGATAGTTGGGCTCCTACTCAGGAATGCCCCCCTCCTCCACTCCCTCTCTTTCACCCCTGCTTCACCACATTGTGTCTCCATTATTATTTTTAATGTTTATTTAATTAGGCAAGCCCAGTTAACCACTTAATTCATGGTAATGGCTCCTGAGTGGCGCAGCGGTCTAAGGCACTCCATCTCAGTGTTAGAGGTGTCAATTCAGACACTGGTTCAATTCCAGACTGTATCACAACTGTCTGCGATTGGGAGTTCCATAAGGCGGTCCAGCGTTGTCCGGGTTAAGGTTTGGCTGGGGTAGGTCGTCATTGTAAAATAAGACTTTGTTCTTAACTGCCAGTGATAAACTCTCCCAAAACACATCCTAGTTATTTCATGTTTTTTTTTAATTAATAGAGCTTTTTTTCCATCAAAAGTGTACTTTGTTCTGATGGAATTTAGACGAGTTATTTCTGTGAGCCTACTCATGTAGCACGCAGCATGTAAAGGATTCATCTTTAGGCTATAATGGTACATATACAGTATATGGACAGCATGGGCAACGCCATTGACGCTCCAACCCATAGGAATCAAATCAAATGTGACAAATAACATGCTCCGAATACAACTCAGTTGACTACTTTAAAATGGCGGAAACATTAACAGCCCTTAATGACACTGCCCATGCAAAGACAGCCTTTTGGCTACCAAATGCCTCGATCATTTTCTATGGCTCTTCACTGCAGAGAGAGCGAAAGAGAGAGTGGAGTGGGTAGGCTTGTTATGTACTAGTAGGCAAACATTTGAGTAATTCTCCGCGCGCTGGGCATGATTGCACAAGTGGTCCCGTGGAGGGGTCCCTAGCCCTACAACGAGTAGAGACAAGCCCGTGAGTTCCAAGAAAGCGACCGTGCGGTGCAGCCGGAGCTGAAGGCAGGTCCAACTATTTCAACAAGTGTTTAGAAATCCGTGATTCCTCTCTGATTTCGCCCGCAGTTGCGCATTCCAGAGGGGAGCCGTAGCGGATGCACCAAACTCCACGCATAATTTATTTATTCATTCATTTCCTATCACCAGTGACTGCTGCCAACTGAATGCGTCTGAGTGGTTGAGGGATAGTTTTCGTCCCCCGTCGCCCTTTCTACTTGCTCTAGAACTTCTAACCAAGCTGACCAAGGATGGACGGGAACCGAACCATCGACCCAAGCTGCAGTGAAAAACCTCCCGTGGCCATCGACATCCTTCTCCGTGAGTTAAGCCGCTCGTCTAGGCCCGTAACTGCGCTTTCCATAACTAGCCAACGATAACTTTTTAGCTGCCCAGTGCCAAGTGCCGTTAGTTTCTCCAATCTGCTGGCAGCTACTTTTTTCTGACTGATTGAATGCGCTTGTCCTGTAAACATTGAAAAGGCATTGCCAATTTGCCATCAGGTCCATGGGCTATTAAACGCACATTCAGGTTGGTTATATTCTAGGTTAGTTACATTCTAGGTTAGTTACATTCTAAGTTGGTTATATTCTAGGTTAGTTACATTCTAGGTTGGTTACATTCTAGGCAACGTTAGCTAAGTTCCATCCAATTGATGACAGATTTTCATGCGAATATTCTGAAAACCGCAAGAAAACAATGCTATCATCAAATGGACTTGTTGTGGCTAGGGTACTAGGGGATAACTAGCCCCCCACTAAGAACAATGTCTAATTGCTTACACCAAAAAAAATTGGTATGTGGATGAAGGTCATGCTTTGGCGAATAAACTATGAAGGGAAATAAATGGCTACAGTTTACACTTTTTAGTTAGTTCATGAAATGTTGTTTTTTAGAAAAGGGATGTTTTTTTTTTTTTTTAAGTACCAGGGGCAGTTACCTCTGTAAAATTATGGGATAAGGTTTCACAGAAGTGTTAAAATCCATTTAATCAGTTTTATTTTGTAAGTAATACCTAAAAGCCAAGTCTAGTTGTCTTTATTTTAACGATTTAAATAAACTACGGGGGGAAATGGTGTTGCACATGTCACCATTTAATATCTGCAGTATGAGGAGATTTGATATAAAGTCCCTCTTTATCTCACCTGCACAATCATTCTCTTTGTTCCTTCTTTGATGTTGCTTTTCCATACAATCCATTTTGTAGTGGTGGAAAAAACGACCCCAATTTTCATACTTGAGTAAAAGTATAGACACATTTTTTTTTTTTTTAAAGAAAATGACTCAAAAAGTGAAGGTCACCCAGTGAAATACTACTTGAGTACAATGCAAATTATTTGGTTTTAAATGTACTTAAATATCAAAAAGTAAAAGTGTAAATAATTTAAAATGTGTTATATTAAGCAAACGAGACGACACAATTTTCTTGTTTTATAAATTTACGGATAGCCAGGGTCACAGTTCAACACTGACATAATTTACAAACAAAGCATTTGTGTTTAGTGAGTCCTCCAGATCAGAGGCAGTAGGGATGACCAGGGATGTTCTGTTTAGTGAGTCCTCCAGATCAGAGGCAGTAGGGATGACCAGGGATGTTCTCTGTTTAGTGAGTCCACCAGACCAGAGGCAGTAGGGATGACCAGGGATGTTCTGTGTTTAGTGAGTCCTCCAGACCAGAGGCAGTAGGGATGACCAGGGATGTTCTCTGTTTAGTGAGTCCACCAGACCAGAGGCAGTAGGGATGACCAGGGATGTTCTGTTTAGTGAGTCCACCAGACCAGAGGCAGTAGGGATGACCAGGGATGTTCTGTTTAGTGAGTCCACCAGATCAGAGGCAGTAGGAATGACCAGGGATGTTCTCTGTTTAGTGAATCCACCAGATCAGAGGCAGTAGGGATGACCAGGGATGTTCTCTGTTTAGTGAGTCCACCAGATCAGAGGCAGTAGGGATGACCAGGGATGTTCTCTGTTTAGTGAGTCCACCAGATCAGAGTCAGTAGGGATGACCAGGGATGTTCTCTGTTTAGTGAGTCCGCCAGATCAGAGGCAGTAGGGATGACCAGGGATGTTCTCTGTTTAGTGAGTCCTCCAGATCAGAGGCAGTAGGGATGACCAGGGATGTTCTCTGTTTAGTGAGTCTTCCAGATCAGAGGCAGAAGGGATGACCAGGGATGTTCTCTTGATAAGTGTGTGAATTAGACAAATTTCCTGTCCTGCTAAGCATTCAAAATGTAACGAGTACTTTTGGGTGTCGGGGAAAATGTAAGGATTAAAAAGTACATTATTTTCTTTTAGGACTGTGGTGTAGTAAAAGTTGTCAAATATAAATTGTAAAATACAGATACAAAGTAGTTTTTTTAAGTAGTACCTAAAAATATTTTACTAATGTACTTTTACAGTTAGCCCTAAATCCCAGCAGTCTTCAAAATGACATTCGGGGGCAAAAGGTTTTCAATAGTTTTTAATTCATCATTTTGTTTTAAATTGTAATATACAATTTTAATGGAATATAAACATTAACATTGAAATTGCACATTTAATAACTTAACTTAACTAATTAATTCAGTGTAACATTGATGTGGCAGCTCTCTCGTGCTCTCAGCTCTCTCTATGGCACAATTCTAATTTGTACATAGGTCACAAATAAAGCTATCCCCAGTAAAATTGGAGCACAACATTTTACATTTATTTTAGTTCACCTTTATTTAACCAGGTAGGCTAGTTGAGAACAACTTCTCATTTACAACTGCGACCTGGCCAAGATAAAGCAAAGCAGTGCGACACATACAACAACACAGAGTTACACATGGAATAAACAATAAGTCAATAACACAGTAGAAAAAAGAGAGTCTATATACAGTGTGTGCAAAAGGCATGAGGAGGTAGGCTATAAATAGGCCATAGGAGCAAATAATTACAATTTAGCAGATTAACACTGGAGTGATAAATGATCAGATGATGATGTGCAAGTAGAGATACTGGTGTGCAAAAGAGCAGAAAAGTACATAAAAATAGTAAATAAAAACAGTATGGGGATGAGGTAGGTAGATTGGGTGGGCTATTTACAGATGGACTATGAACAGCTGCAGCGATCGGTTAGCTGCTCAGATAGCTGATGTTTAAAGTTGGTGAGGGAAATAAGTCTCCAGCTTCAGCGATCTTTGCAATTCGTTCCAGTCACTGGCAGCAGAGAACTGGAAGGAAAGGCGGCCAAGTGAGTTGTTGGCTTTGGGGATGATCAGTGAGATATACCTGCTGGAACGTGTGCTACGGGTGGGTGTTGTTATCGTGACCAGTGAGCTGAGATAAAGCAGAACTTTACCTATCATAGATTTATAGATAACCTGGAGCCAGTGGGTCTGGCGACGAATATGTAGCGAGGGCCAGCCGACTAGAGCATACAGGTCTCAGTGGTGGGTGGTATAAGGTGATTTTGTAACAAAACGGATGGCACTGTGAGAAACTGTATCCAGTTTGCTGAGTAGAGTATTGGAAGCTATTTTGTAGATGACAACGCCAAAGTCGAGGATCGGTAGGATAGTCAGTTTTACTAGGGTAAGTTTGGCGGCGTGAGTGAAGGAGGCTTTGTTGCGAAATAGAAAGCCGATTCTAGATTTGATTTTGGATTGGAGATTAGTTTAATATGAGTCTGGAAGGAGAGTTTACAGTCTAGGCAGACACCTAGGTATTTATAGTTGTCCACATATTTTAGGTCGGAACCATCCAGGGTGGTGATGCTAGTCGTGCGGGAGGGTGCGGGCAGCGAACGGTTGAAAAGCATGCATTTGGTTGTACTGGGGTTTAAGAGCAGTTGGAGGCCACGGAAGGAGAGTTGTATGGCTTTGGAGGTTAGTTAACACAGTGTCCAAAGAGGGGCCAGAAGTATACAGAATGGTGTCGTCTGCGTAGAGGTGGATCAGGGAATCGCCAAGCAGCAAGAGCGACATCATTGATATATACAGAGAAAAGAGTCGGCCCGAGAATTGAACCCTGTGGTACACCCATAGAGACTGCCAGAGTTCTGGACAACATGTCCTCCGATTTGACACACTGAACTCTGTCTGCAAAGTAGTTGGTGAACCAGGCGAGGCAGTCATTAGAGAAACCAAGGCTATTGACTCTGCCGATGAGAATACGGTGATTGACAGTCGAAAGCCTTGGCCAGGTCGATGAAGACGGCTGCACAGTACTATCTTTTATTGATGGCGGTTATGAGCATATGTACTTCCTGCACTGCTCACACCTAATCCAGTCCCCATCTTTGACTGAAAACAGCTCTCTTAAGGATCATACCTTTTTTTTTTTTTAATTTTCGCCTAAAATGACACCCTAATCTAACTGCGTGTAGCTCAGGACCTGAAGCAAGGATATACATATTCTTGATACCATGTGAAAGGCAATACTTTGAATTTTGTGGAAATGTGAAGTTAATGTAGGAGAATATAACACATTACATCTGGTGAAAGATAATACAAACAAAAAAACCATGAATTTTCAACAACAACAAAAAATCATCATCTTTGAAATGCATGAGAAAGGCCATCATAATATTGCAGTTTAGGCGCAATTTAGATTTTGACCACTAGATGGCAGTGTGTGCAAAGTTTCAGATTGATCCAGTGAAGCATGGCAGAATTGGACAATATTTTGTATCAAGTATGCCCAAATGTTCCGAAATGGTCAATTGATACATTTTCAAGTACATAACTAGAGAGAACATACAAAAATGATATGGTAATACAACATTTAAATTTACACACTCCCAGGAATGTCATAAATGAACAAGGCAGTTAACCCACTGTTCCTAGGCCGTCATTGAAAATAAGAATTTGTTCTTAACTGACTTGCCTAGTTAAATAAAGCTAAAAAAAATAATACTAATTTGAGTGTCCCGGATTTACGTTTACTATGTTACGTCTAGTCTGAGACCAAGCTGGGAAACCTGGTTATAGTTACAGATTTAGCTGCATAATACATTCAGTCCCTATTGAGATTGGAGAGATTACATAATCTAATCCTCCCTTTTATCCAATAGTAACTTTGAAACTGACTGAAATGTGTCTTCCGCATTTAACCCTTCCCCTTTGAATCAGAGACGTGTGGGGGGGGCTGCTTTAATCGACATCTTCGTCTTTGGTTCCCGTAGGAACAGTGGGTCAACTGCCTTGCTCAAAGGCAGAACCACATATTTCTACTTTGTCAGCTCGTGGATTTGAAATGGAATGGCTGCAATGAAACAGTGCACACACACAATAAGATTATTTATTGATGTTTAGAGGCTTGATGATGGTTGAACCACAAAATTATGGTTTTAAGGGTTTCATCACACCATATTACCTGTGGCTGGCCACACACTGGTATGTAGCCTATAATGTGTATCCTGGTATGTAGCCAATAGTGTGTATCCCGGTATGCAGCCTATAGTGTGTATCCCGGTATGTCGGCCTACTTAAAATCTGAAAGTATTGTCACGCAAAGTAGTTTCCCTCTACAGCACCCCACGGTTACAGTAGGAACAGTTTAAATAGGATGTGACGGATGCTCTGTTTGGATGACATAACTGTTGGTCTGACCAATCGCAGGCAGGCATAACATGTGTGTACTGCAGATCCGCCCATCCCTGACGTTTGACTGCATGGTCAACAGTCCTACTTCATACCCCTGCTCTGCATCACCCTTGATAACCTGAGTTCTGAATCCGGTCTTGGTGTTGATATAGTGTGTTGGAAAGGAGGGTGCATTTTCCTCCCTAATGGCTAAGTTGAGGTAAGCAGATCCTTGATCTGAAGAAGCAACAATTTCATGACACTGTGTTAAAAACACATCTGTAACTCGCTGGAGTGGACTGAAACACAATCCTCTCCCCATCCCTCGCTCTTCTCTAATCATGTCCTTATGGGTTTGTCTCATCTCCCTCCTCTCTCTCTCTCTCTCTCGCTCTCTCTTCTCTAATCATGTCCTTATGGGTTTGTCTCATCTCCCTCCCCTCCTCTCTCTCTCTCTCCTCTCTCTCTCTCTCTCTCTCTCTCTCTCTCTCTCTCTCGCTCTCTCTTCTCTAATCATGTCCTTATGGGTTGTCTCATCTCCCTCCCCTCCTCTCTCTCTCTCTCTCTCGCTCTCTCTTCTCTAATCATGTCCTTATGGGTTTGTCTCATCTCCCTCCCCTCCTCTCTCTCTCTCTCTCTCGCTCTCTCTTCTCTAATCATGTCCTTATGGGTTTGTCTCATCTCCCTCCCCTCTCTCTCTCTTCTCTAATCATGTCCTTATGGGTTTGTCTCATCTCCCTCCCCTCCTCTCTCTCTCTCTCTCTCTCTCTCTCTCTCTCTTCTCTAATCATGTCCTTATGGGTTTGTCTCATCTCCCTCCCCTCCTCTCTCTCTCTTCTCTAATCATGTCCTTATGGGTTTGTCTCATCTCCCTCCCCTCCTCTCTCTCTCTTCTCTAATCATGTCCTTATGGGTTTGTCTCATCTCCCTCCCCTCCTCTCTCTCTCTCTCTCTCTCTCTTCTCTAATCATGTCCTTATGGGTTTGTCTCATCTCCCTCCTCTCTCTCTCTCTCTCTCTTCTCTAATCATGTCCTTATGGGTTTGTCTCATCTCCCTCCCCTCCTCTCTCTCTCTCTCTCTCTTCTCTAATCATGTCCTTATGGGTTTGTCTCATCTCCCTCCCCTCCTCTCTCTCTCTTCTCTAATCATGTCCTTATGGGTTTGTCTCATCTCCCTCCCCTCCTCTCTCTCTCTCTCTCTCTCTCTCTTCTCTAATCATGTCCTTATGGGTTTGTCTCATCTCCCTCCCCTCCTCTCTCTCTCTCTTCTCTAATCATGTCCTTATGGGTTTGTCTCATCTCCCTCCCCTCCTCTCTCTCTCTTCTCTAATCATGTCCTTATGGGTTTGTCTCATCTCCCTCCCCTCCTCTCTCTCTCTTCTCTAATCATGTCCTTATGGGTTTGTCTCATCTCCCTCCCCTCCTCTCTCTCTCTCTCTCTCTCTCTCTCTTCTCTAATCATGTCCTTATGGGTTTGTCTCATCTCCCTCCCCTCCTCTCTCTCTCTCTCTCTCTCTCTTCTCTAATCATGTCCTTATGAGTTTGTCTCATCTCCCTCCCCTCCTCTCTCTCTCTCTTCTCTAATCATGTCCTTATGGGTTTGTCTCATCTCCCTCCCCTCCTCTCTCTTTCGCTCATGGTCTGTGGTTGTGAAGCCGGATGTGTAGGTCCTAGGCTGGCGTGGTTACACATGGTCTGTGGTTGTGAAGCCGGATGTGTAGGTCCTAGGCTGGCGTGGTTACACATGGTCTGTGGTTGTGAAGCCGGATGTGTAGGTCCTAGGCTGGCGTGGTTACACTCCCTCGACTTGAGACATCTGTGGCGTTATGTAGCACATTCTAGTGGCTTTTTATTGTCCCAAGCACAAGGTCCACGTGTGTGTGTGTGTGTGTGTGTGTGTGTGTATATATATGTTACGGTTTTCTAAATGTGGTGATGAAGGAGAGTCGGACCAAACTGCAGCGTGTCGATTGCGATCCATATTTATTAAACAAAAATGTAAACACGACTAAACACTAAATACTACAAAAACAATAAACGTAATGAAAACCGAAAACAGCCTATCTAGTGCAAACTAACAGAGAGTAACAAGTAAGACACTAAGGACAATCACCCACGACAAACTCAAAGAATATGGCTGCCTAAATATGGTTCCCAATCAGAGACAACGATAAACACCTGCCTCTAATTGAGAACCACTCCAGACAGCCATAGACTTTGCTAGATAACCCTACTAGCAACAATCCCAATACCACCACCAAAACCCCAAGACAAACACACCACAATTACAAAAACCCCATGCCACACCCTGGCCTGACCAAATACATAAAGATAAACACAAAATACTTTGACCAGGGCGTGACAATATATACATATATCTATCATACTGTTTAATCAGCCTCTTGATATGCCACACCTGTCAAGTGGATGGATTATCTTGACAAAGGATAAATGCTCACTAACAGGGATGTAAACAAACTTCTGCACATAATCTGAGAAAAACTATTTTAGTGTGTATGGAACAATTCTGGGATCTTTTATTTCAACTCACGAAACAACACTTTACATGTTGTGTTTATATTGTTGTTCAGTATATTTGCATATACACTTCAAACAGATTTACCTCACCAGCCACTGTGGATTTCTTCACTGTACCAAAAACAGATTTAATGTGTCGCTCAGTTAAGTATTGAGTTGCTCAGGCAAAAAACAAGTTTAGCTTTAAAAAATGGATATAAGATTTTAAAAAATTATCACAGCTCCTCTCCTATTTTTTTAAAGATCTAATTTAACTGTATATATACATTTTAATTAATTATCCTAATTAACTAAACTGAACATTGACTCGGCTCTCCCTGTATTTTTTTAAACCTTTTATTTAACTAAGTCGGTTAAGAACAAATTCTTATTTTCAATGACGGCCTGGGAACAGTGGGTTAAACTGCCTTGTTCAGGGGCAGAAATACAGATTTGTACCTTGTCAGCTCGGGGGTTTGAGCTTGCAACCTTCCGGTTACTAGTCCAACGCTCTAACCACTAGGCTACCTGCCTCCCACCTCTAACCACTAGGCTACCTGCCTCCCACCTCTAACCACTAGGCTACCTGCCTCCCCCTCTAACCACTAGGCTACCTGCCTCTCTCTCTAACCACTAGGCTACCTGCCTCCCCCCTCTAACCACTAGGCTACCTGCCTCCCCCCTCTAACCACTAGGCTACCTGCCTCCCACCTCTAACCACTAGGCTACCCTGCCTCCCCATGTTATTTTTTAAACTTGTGATTCATTATTCACTGCGTATTTATTTACACACCTACTCATTCAAGGGTTTTTCTTTATTTTTACCATGTTTTACATTGTAGAATAATAATGAAAACATCAACACTATGAAATACCACATCATGTATTAACCAAAAAAGTGTTAAAAAAATCAACATTTATTTTATATTTAAGATTTTTCAAAGTAGCCACCCTTTGCCTTGATGACAGCTTTGCAAACGCTTGGCATTCTCGCAACCAGCTTCACCTGGAATCTTTTTCCAGGTGAAGTTCCCACATATGCTGAGCACTTGTTGGCTGCTTTTCCTTCACTCTGCAGTCCAACTCATCCCAAACCATCTCAATTGGGTTGAGGTCGGGTGATTGTGGAGGCCAGGTCATCTGATGCAGCACTCCATCACTCTCCTTCTTGGCCAAATAGCCCTCACACAGCCTGGAGGTGTGTTGGGTCATTGTTCTGTTGAAAAACAAATGCTAGTCCCACTAAGTGCAAACCAGATGGGATGGCGGGTCGCTGCAGAATGCTGTGGTAGCCATGCTGGTTAAGTGGGCCTTGAATGTCACCAGCAAAGCACCATCACACCTCCTCCTCCATGCTTCACGGTGGGAACCACACATGCAGAGATCATCCGTTCACCTACTCGGTGTCTCACAAAGACATGGCGGTTGGAATGAAAAAATCTCAAATTTGTACTCATCAGACCAAAGGACAGATTTCCGCAGGTCTAATGTCCATTACTTGTGTTTCTTGGCCCAAGCAAGTCGATTTTTTTCTTATTGGTGTCCTTTAGTAGTGGTTTCTTTGCATCCATTCGACCATGAAGGCCTGATTCACAGTCTCCTCTGAACAGTTGATGTTGAGATGTCTGTTACTTGAACTCTGTGAAGCATTTATTTGGGCTGCAATTTCTGAGGCTGGTTGCTCTAATGAACTTATCCTCTGCAGCAGAAGTAACTCTGGGTCTTCCTTTCCTGTGGCGGTTCTCATGAGAGAGAGGTTCATCATAGCGCTTGATGATTTTTGCGACTAAACTTGAAAAAACATTCAAAGTTCTTGAATTGTTCCGTATTGACTGACCTTCATGTCTTAAAGTAATGATGGCCTGTTGTTTCTCTTTGCTTATTTGAGCTGTTCTTGGACTTGGTATTTTACCAAATAGGGATATCTTCTGTATGCCAGCCCTACCTTGTCACGACACAACTGAAAGCTCAAACGTTTTAAGAAGGAAAGAAATTCTACAAATTTAACATTTAACAAGGCACACCTGTTAGTTGAAATGCATTCCAGGTGACTACCTTATGAAGCTGGTTGAGAGAATGCCTAGAGTGTGTAAAGCTGTCTAGGTAAAGGGTGGCTACTCAAGAATTTCAAAAATAAAATCTATTTTGATTTGTTTAACACTTTTTTGGTTACTACATGATTCCATATGTGTTATTCCATAGTTTTGATGTCTTCACTATTATTCTACAATGTCAAGATAATAAAAACAAAGAAAAACAATTTAATGAGTAAATGTGTCCAACCTTTTGAATAGTACTATATATATATATATATATATATATCTTAACTCTTCATTGTTGGAAAAGGACACATAAGTAAGCATTTCACTGTTTGTCTAAACCGGTTGTTTATGAACCATGTGACAAATAAAATGTTGTTTGACATGTGTATGTGTCAGTTTATTCTTAGTTAATTGTGTGCATGCATTTGTATGTGTGCGTTAGTTCCTCTGTGTTTGGCTGTTCACTACTTTTCATTGTCTTCCAATAAACACCTCCTCTGTCTGCCTTTAGAGTTGGACATCTTTGGTATCATCCTGTACTCAGTGCTGACCTTCATGGCAGCGGTGTCCATGCTGGTCTACATAGAGGAGTGTTGGTACATCTATCGGAAGGTTCCCTCCAACAAGAAGAGCGCCATCATCTGGGTCAATGGGGCAGCGCCGGTAAGAACACACTGAAGGCAGCCTTTAATCTGGTACCTACTGGTACGTCCATCTACAGTAGAAACACATGTGGTAAGAACACACTGAAGGCAGCCTTTTGATCTGGTACCTGCTGGTACGTCCATCTACAGTAGAAACACATGCGGCCAAGGAACAAAATAAAAAGGTTTAGTTATGACTCATCCCGTCAGTTTACTAGGAAATTCTAGGGCAGTAGCACGGTTAGGAAGACTGCATTGTTAAAGTTTCCAAACTAAGGCTGTATGTCTCGGCTGTGTGTGTCAGGTGATTGGCACCATGTCCTGTCTGGGGATGTGGATTCCCCGAGCCACCATGTTTACTGACATGACCTCCGCCTGGTATGTTACTCATCCCTCGCTCTTTTCCTCTCTCTCTCTCTCCTGTCTTTCATTTTCTCTCTCTGTCCCATCCTATCCTCTTTTCCTCTCGCTCTCCTGTCTTTCATTTTCTCTCATTGTCTCTCTCTGTCCCATCCTATCCTCTTTCCTCTCCTCCACCTTCTATCTCTTCCTGTGTCTGAGTGGATCTGGGGTTCTCTTGATCTCAGACTCCTCCTGTGACAGACAGGAAACCCTTTAGAGAGCAGGAAGACATACCTTGTGTCAGCAAAACATACAGATACTGAAGACCCCATTACAATAGTCTGTGTAGATCTTTCCAAACCCATCTCTCCCTCTGTCTATCTTCCCTCCTTCACTGCTTGGTGTTCTTGATGTGTGTAACATGTTTGAGCTCGTCTCCACAGCTACTTTGCGATCGTAGTGTTTAAGTTCCTGGTGTTAATGATCGAGGAGGTGGGGGGTGACGAGGCGTTTCTACGGCGAGCAGGGAGGAACAAATTGAAGATCAGTACTGGTCCCTGTTGCTGCTGCTGCCTCTGTCTACCCCGTGTCAACATCACACGGTAACACACACTGTTTAGTAGTAAAACCATCTGTATTGGTTGTCACGCCCTGACCTGAGTATTCTTTGTTTTCTTTATATATTTTGGTTGGGTCAGGGTGTGACGAGGGTGGTATGGGTGTTTTTGTCTCATCTAGGGTGTTTTTGTAGATTTATGGGGTTGTTTTCATCTAGGTGTTTATGTTGGTCTATGGTTGCCTAGATTGGCTCTCAATTAGAGGCAGGTGTTTATCGTTGTCTCTGATTGGGAACCATATTTAGGCAGCCATCCTCTTTGGGTATTTTGTGGGTTATTGTCTTATGTTATGTTGCACGTTAGCACATTGTTTCATTAGCAGTCACGGTCGTCTTATCGTTTAGTTTTATTTAAGTGTTCTTCCTGCAATAAAGAAGAATGTATTCTAACCACGCTGCGCTTTGGTCTACTCCATACGACCATCTGGTTGGTTCAGGCCCTGGCAGGTTGAATGCACCCCTGGCCACTCACCCTCGTCTCTATGGACCCATGTCAGAAAACATTATCACCCCAAATATGCCCCTTGCTGGTCATTGCACCCTATAGGACTCAGTAAAGAGGCATGACAATTTACAACATCATGCTAATATGTTTTAAAAAATTGTGTTATTACACTCCATTACAATTCTCTGTATTAAATATACGTTGATAGAATGTTTTCCTCTGGTTTTCTCCAGACGGAGTTTGTTCCTGCTGAAGTTGGGGTCGTTTCAGTTCGCCCTGATGAAGGTTGTCTTCACCATTCTGTCAGTCATCCTCTGGACCAATGGCAACTTCGACGTTACCGATGTGAGTGTGGGGCGTCGACACACACACACACACACACACACACACACACAGAACCATATTCTTCCAAAACGCACACGCCCATATGAAAACTCCCACACACACACACAGACGTAACAGTGTTGACTCTGTCCCGCTCATCTCCATAACCTGGGCTGGAACCAGGGACCATCTACACACACACTCACATACGTAACAGCGTTGACTCTGTCCCGCTCATCTCCATAACCTGGGCTGGAACCAGGGACCATCTACACACACACACACACTCACAGACGTAACAGTGTTGACTCTGTCCCACTCATCTCCATAACCTGGGCTGGAACCAGGGACTATCTACACACACACACACTCACAGACGTTAGTGTTGACTCTGTCCCGCTCATCTCCATAACCTGGGCTGGAACCAGGGACCATCTACATACACTCCCAACGCCGTATGTGTTTCAGACCGCGGTAACAGGAGCGTCCATCTGGATATCCCTGGGAGTGGGGGTCCTGACCATCATAGCACTGTGGCCTGTAGCCATCATGTTCATGCATCTCAGGACCACGCTGCGCAGCCTCAAGATCATTCCCAAATACGCCATGTACCAGGTGAGATTACACACACACACACAAGCACACGCTATGTCAGTGAGCCAATCAGAGGAAAGATGTAAAGCACGGCTCTCCAACCCTGTTCCTGGAGAGCTACCGTCCTACAGGTTTTCACTCCAACCCTGTTCCTGGAGAGCTACCGTCCTACAGGTTTTCACTCCAACCCTGTTCCTGGAGAGCTACCGTCCTACAGGTTTTCACTCCAACCCTGTTCCTGGAGAGCTACCGTCCTACAGGTTTTCACTCCAACCCTGTTCCTGGAGAGCTACCGTCCTACAGGTTTTCACTCCAACCCTGTTCCTGGAGAGCTACCGTCCTACAGGTTTTCACTCCAACCCTGTTCCTGGAGAGCTACCGTCCTACAGGTTTTCACTCCAACCCTGTTCCTGGAGAGCTACCGTCCTACAGGTTTTCACTCCAACCCTGTTCCTGGAGAGCTACCGTCCTACAGGTTTTCACTCCAACCCTGTTCCTGGAGAGCTACCGTCCTACAGGTTTTCACTCCAACCCTGTTCCTGGAGAGCTACCGTCCTACAGGTTTTCACTCCAACCCTGTTCCTGGAGAGCTACCGTCCTACAGGTTTTCACTCCAACCCTGTTCCTGGAGAGCTACCGTCCTACAGGTTTTCACTCCAACCCTGTTCCTGGAGAGCTACCGTCCTACAGGTTTTCACTCCAACCCTGTTCCTGGAGAGCTACCGTCCTACAGGTTTTCACTCCAACCCTGTTCCTGGAGAGCTACTGTCCTACAGGTTTTCACTCCAACCCTGTTCCTGCCCTAATCTAGTGCACCTGATTCTAATAATTGGCTGAATCAGGTTAGTTACAACTGGGGTTTGAGTGAAAACCTGCAGGACGGCAGCTCTCCAGGAACAGGGTTTGAGAACTCTGGTATACAGTAAGGCCCCCCTCAACCAATCAGAGGTCAGTTAATACCCTGAAAAAGCAAATGATAACATGTTTACTCATGCTGAGCACAGTGTTTTACATGTTTTACCCATGATGCTGTGTCTGTGTAGCTGGTGCTAGTGCTGAGTCAGCTCCAGTCTGCCATCATCAACATCCTGGCTATGATGGGAACTATCGCCTGCACCCCACCATACTCCTCTCAGGCCAGGGGATACTGTGAGTCTCTCACCTCCTCATCTCCATCCATCACTATGTCCCTTATTAAACATACACACTATCCTCACAGGCCAGAAGATACCCTAAGTGACCTCTCTCTCTCTCTCTCTCTCTCTCTCTGTCCCCCATAATTCTCTCCCATGCCCTCCTTCTCTCTCTGTAGTGATGAGTCAACAGTTGTTAATCCTGGAGATGTTCATCATCACCTTGGTAACCCGCCTGTTGTATCGTCGCCAGTACGAGCCACTCCCTGACGACGAGCATGATGACGACCACACTAAGATTGGTCTATCAGCCGAGAGAACTCTGGCATAGCGTGAGGAAGAGAGAAACTGTGTGTGTGTGTGCGCATAAGTTTAAGGGAGAATTATGTGGGATCAGGATCCGTTGGAGAATACTGATATATTCTCATATGTGTATATGGACTAAACTGACAGAACACAATGGATGACCTGAGCTTGTTGTGTTCTGTTACACTGAATTGTCCAATAAGAAATCAGTTCAGTACTTTCCTTGGTGAGCGAAGTGGTTAAGATGGATCAGAGTTCTTCATCTCTCAGCCAGTGTGTTTGGATGTGATAGTGTTGTGTAACTGTAATATACAAATGATTTCAGAAATGTATTTTTATCACAAGTTATGTTTTGCCATTGTGAACTTTGTACTGTATCATAATGATCAATTTATAATGTATACTCTTTCTTAAGTTTTAATTTGAGGAGTTGTATTTCATCATTTGTTTTTCAGTAGGCATGCACATCCACACACAGGTCTGGGTTATGGTGGGCAGACTGTAGTTGTAGAGGATAAACCTGTATTTGTTGCAGTGGCATGATTGACAGAGTGACACTGAGCAAGCAGTAGCCTACATTGACAACATTTGGGTAAGGTTATGCGTGGCAGGAAACTTGGCCCTAGTGATGTACTGGGCCGTACGCACTACCCTCTGTAGTGCCTTGTGGTCAATTCAAATTTATTTATATAGCCCTTCGTACATCAGCTGATATCTCAAAGTGCTGTACAGAAACCCAGCCTAAAACCCCAAACAGTAAGTAATGCAGGTGTAAAAGCACGGTGGCTAGGAAAAACTCCCTAGAAAGGCCAAAACCTAGGAAGAAACCTAGAGAGGAACCAGGCTATGTGGGGTGGCCAGTCCTCTTCTGGCTGTGCCAGGTGGAGATTATAACAGAACATGGCCAAGATGTTCAAATGTTCATAAATGACCAGCATGTTCGAATAATAATAAGGCAGAACAGTTGAAACTGGAGCAGCAGCACGGCCAGGTGGACTGGGGACAGCAAGGAGTCATCATGTCAGGTAGTCCTGGGGCATGGTCCTAGGGCTCAGGTCCTCCGAGAGAGAGAGAGAAAGAAAGAGAGGAGAGAATTAGAGAGCGCACACTTAGATTCACACAGGACACCGAATAGGACAGGAGAAGTACTCCAGATATAACAAACTGACCCTAGCCCCCGACACATAAACTACTGCAGCATAAATACTGGAGGCTGAGACCGGAGGGGTCAGGAGACACTGTGGCCCCATCCGAGGACACCCCCGGACAGGGCCAAACAGGAAGGATGCTCTCTGGTGCATCTGTAGAACCTTTTGAGGATTTGAGGACCCATGCCAAATCTTTTCAGTCTCCTGATTGGGAATAGGTTTTGTCCTGCCCTCTTCACAACTGTCTTGGGGGGCTTGGACCATGTTAGTTTGTTGGTGATGTGGATACTAAGGAACTTGAAAAGCTCAACCTGCTCCACTACAGCCCCGTCAATGAGAATGGGGGCGTGCTCAGTCCTCCTTTTCCTGTAGTCCACAATCATCTCCTTTTGTCTTGATCATGTTCAGGGAGAGGTTGGTGTCCTGGCACCACACGGCCACGTCTCTGACGTCTCCTATAGACTGTCTCGTTGTTGTCGGGGATCAGGCCTACCACTGTTGTCATCAGCAAACTTAATGATGGTGTTGGAGTCGTGCCTGGCCGTACAGGAGGGGACTGAGCACGCACCCCTGATGGGCCCCCGTTTGGAGGATCAGCGTGGAGGATGTTGTTGCCTACCCTTACCACCTGGGGGCGACCTGTCGAAGTCCAGGATCCAGTTGCAGGGGAGATGTTTAATCCCAGGGTCCTTAGCTTAGTGATGAGCTTTGTGAGCTCTATGGTGTTGAACGCTGGGCTGTAGTCAATGAATAGCATTCTCACAGGTGTTCCTTTTGTCCAGTTGGGAAAGGGCAGTGTGGAGTGCGATTGAGATTGCGTCATCTGTTGGGGCGGTATGCGAATTGGAGTGGGTCTATGGTTCCCGGGATAATGGGGTTGTGAGCCTTTCATAGCACTTCATGGCTACCGACTTGAGTGCTACGGGGAGGTAATCATTTAGGCAGGTTACCTTCCCTTTCTTGAGCACAGCAACTATGGTGGTCTGCTTGAAACATGTAGGTATTACAGACTAGGTCAGGAAAAGGTTGTAAATGTCAGACACTTGCCAGTCGGTCTGTGTATGCTTTGAGTACACGTCATGGTAATCCGTCTGGCTGAGTGGCTTTGTGACCTGTTTGACCTGTTTGAAGGTCTTGCTCACATCGGATTCGACAAGTGTGATCACACAGTCATCCAGAACAGTTGGTGCTCTCATGCATGTTTCAGAGTTGCTTGCCTCAAAGCAGCTCGTGGCTGTGTTTCCCTTTGTAGTCCGTAATAGTTTGCAAACCCTGCCACATCCGACGAGCGTCAGGGCCAGTCTAGTAGGACTCCATCCTAGTCCTGTATTGACGCTTTGCCTGTTTGATGGTTTGTCGGAGGACGTAGCGGCATTTCTTATAAGCGTCCAAATTAGTGTCCAGCTCCAGTCTGTTTGTTCAGTCCCACGGAATAGAACTAGTGGTCCTTTCCCCTACAAAGCATCAGGCTGAGACGGAGGCTGATGGTTTGGTTTCAGACCCGACGGAGAAAAGGAATAAAGATGCTTTTCTCTTCCTCCCTTTGGGGATGGATTTATTATGCATTAAGTATGTTATTTATGTTACTGAAAGAATCCAGAACAAACGGATGGATTTGTATTATTCTATTATCAGAAAGAGAGTGTCATGACGTGCCCTGGGGGGAGGATCATAAAGACCTGGTAGAAACTGCCATGCCGTATTGAAGAAAGACTTGGCCAAACTCCCCAAAACGGGATAATTAAGCAATATTGACACTTTTGGGAATGGTCTATAGACACAGTTTAAGATGAGTGTGTTTTATTTTGGTGCTCTCACGAAGGATAAAAAACACAAAGGTATCTCTTAAAGTGTACATTTCTCAGCTGACAGGTTTACATCTAAATATTGTGAAACATATGTGATTAAACATGAAACTATTTGTGAAAAGATGCAATGTGTTAACCTTCTAAATGAGAGTATGAATTTTCATATGAAAATTAGTTAGTCAGTGGCCACGCCCACGTGAGCATCGACATTCCGTCGGCATCATGGAACCGCCCCTTTCTACTGAAATGTATAAAATCCTGATGAAATTCACAGCAGACCACGCAAACTAAGCTAAGGTTGCAAGTGGTTGAATTTCAAAGACTAGAAAACATGCAGCTGACGCAACATGTTGACGCAACATGTTGAAATAGTTGGCACTACAACTCTACCAAAGGACAAGACCATACCACGCGGAGCATTGGCTACACGTCTGGAAATGGTTCAACTCTGAGACTATCGATCACTACAGAATAAGAGCATATCTTAGACGTATAATTACTAGTCTGCAGCTAGAAATGACGTAAATCTAGAACAAGAATACCAACAACCGTTGAAGCATCTGTGAGAACATTTCCGAATGGTACTCTGAAGTATCCAATTTTACAAATTTTACCACGTACATCCATGAAAGACATTGTGACTTCTGGGAAAGTTAACCAGAGACCCTGATGAACCCTAAAGGACTATCAAGGATTCCAACAGTGAAGAAGACAACGACATATGGGTGTAAATATATAAATTCCAACTATTCTCCTTTTTGTCTACCATGCCGCCATATTGGCTTAGTCCGCTAGGGACTTTTCTATCATTGTTAGTAACCAATATCTGTTTGTTTATGTATTTCTGTGATTTATTTTGTTAGTAAATAAATAATTAAGCCAATTTGTATATTTCTGACTCATTATGGAAACTAGGGTTCGTGCAGATAACCTGTAACGGATCTCTGCATCGTCTGACGACGAGTATGAAATATCGGACCAGTGCGTAGCGTGGGTAAGTGTCCATGTTAATTTATTAACTGAACACGCAAAACAAAATAACGAAGTGAATGGAAGAAATGAAACCGTTCTGCAAGGTGACATACACTAAACAGAAAACAACCACCCACAAACAAGAGTGGGAAAACAGGCTACCCAAGTATGGTTCTCAATCAGAGACAACGATAACCAGCTGCCTCTGATTGGGAACCATACCAGGCCGAAACATAGAAACACAACACCTAGACATACAACATAGAATACCCACCCACATCACACCCTGACCAAACTAAAAATAGAAACATACAAAGCAATCTACGGTCAGGGCGTGACATAACCAAGAATTTTACGACATTAAGATGAGACTGATAGAAGGTAAATAATAATAATTAATGACTGAAATGTAAGAGATCGGGAACCATTCCGAGTCGCTCTAAGAGTTCATTCGGAAGACGGAACTCCTTAAATAAACTTCTCTGTGGTGCCCCTTGTTATTAATGAGTTAATTGTTGCATGATTAAATTCAATCACGTAATCAATTAAACGTTAGGTAATCGATTTGGAAAAATAGCATGTCATCACATTAAGGATTGTAAAGACCCGACAAGAGGGAGACGTAGAACACATGCCCTGGTGGTTAGTTTCAGTCCAAGTCCATTCCCTGCTGCTTCCACACCCTGATACGACCATGCTAACGGTACATGACCAATTCTAATGAAGGCTACGTCACGTGGCACCATCAACCCGGCAAGCAACTATGAACATTCTCATTATCTCACCAAGACTATCGCTAACGACGGCACACTGACTCAGCCTTGTATTTAAAGTAACTGTCCAGTGTTTCAAGATTTATATGAAATATGATCTATAATTAATTACAATATGAGTGAAATAATTGCCATTTTTTTGGAAGGAAAGTTAAGTATGGTAAAAAGCTTGTGCATCAGCAGTGTTTCTCGTTATGTCAGCCAGTAACCACGTTTCCATCCACAGTTTGTGAATGAATAAAGTCATACCATATAAAACATTTATAAACACAACAGCTGTGACAGAGTTTTGTCACAATTTTATAAATGCCGATGGATAATTACTTCGTTCGACATGATGGGATCTTTTTTTATGCAAGAAATGGCGAGGGAAACAGCTTTATGCACAAATATTGATATTACCATCATGTCGAAAACTTGTTGTGTGGTCCTCCCACTACGACTCGGAAAACCAAGTTGTTTATTAGGCTACAGATGAAATAAGTTACGATGAACTTTACAGGGTGGTGAAAGTGCACTGTGATCTTGATGCTCCTTTCCAATAAATATCGAGGGTGTAATTCTGGTGACATGATGATTGATGCTTGACTGCCGTTTGACAAATTCTCGCTCTTATCCAATATGTAGATTAGCCTACCTGCACTGTATCTGCAAGCTGTTGGATACAGAGCATATATTTATTTATTTATTTTACAGTTTTTGTGACAAAACTATCGGTAGAATTGTAAATGCAATGGAAACATTGAAATGTCGAATGTAATTATTATTATTATTTTTTAAATAAATCGAAGTAGATTTCTCATGTATCCTACTGTATCTCTGATGTAAGGAGATGACTGAGCACTTGGCATGAATGACATTCTCCCCGTAGAGAAAGATAATGTATATGTATGTTACCACAAAACAAACAGTAACTTGTGGATGCATACATGGTACAGTAGCGGTTAGCTTATACAACCCAATACAACAACATACTGTAGAGGTATTCAGCATGAGATAAAGTTGCAATACCTACTGTAAAACCTACAGAATACCTACTGTAAAACCTACAGAATACCTACTGTAAAACCTACAGAATACCTACTGTAAAACCTACAGAATACCTACTGTAATACCTACTGTAAAACCTACAGAATACCTACTGTAAAACCTACAGAATACCTACTGTAAAACCTACAGAATACCTACTGTAAAACCTACAGAATACCTACTGTAAAACCTACTGTAAAACCTACAGAATACCTACTGTAAAACCTACAGAATACCTACTGTAAAACCTACAGAATACCTACTGTAAAACCTAATACAATACCTACTGTAATACCTACTGTAAAACCTACAGAATACCTACTGTAAAACCTACAGAATACCTACTGTAAAACCTACAGAATACCTACTGTAAAACCTACAGAATACCTACTGTGAAACCTAATACAATACCTACTGTAATACCTAATAGAATACCTACTGTAATAACTAATGCAATACCAACTGTAATACCTACGACAATACCTACTGTAAAACCTAATACAATACCTACTGTAATACCTAATAGAATACCTACTGTAATACCTACTACAATACCCACTGTAATACCTACTGTAATACCTACTGTAATACCTACTGTAATACCTACTACAATACCCACTGTAATACCTACTAGAATACCTACTGTAATACCTACTGTAATACCCACTGTAATACTTACTGTATACGTACTGTAATACCTACTACAATACCCACTGTAATACCTACTACAATACCCACTGTAATACCTACTGTAATACCCACTGTAATACCTACTGTAATACCCACCTTAATACCTACTGCAGTACCTACTGTAAATTATTCAAACCTACAGTAAAAAGAAGAACAACTGCTACTGTGTCTGTGTGTGTGTGTGTGTGTGTGTGTGTGTGTGTGTGTGTGTGTGTGTGTGTGTGTGTCTGTGTGTGTGTGTGTGTGTGTGTGTGTGTGTGTGTGTGTGTGTGTGTGTGTGTGTGTGTGTGTGCAAGTCTGTATCTGCTGAAAAAGAGAGAGAGATTGAGAGGAAACAATCACCAAGCTGCTTCTCATTCAATGATTTTCCTTTTCTATTTATTTACATATGAAGCCATTATAAAACAAGAACATAACAAACAGAAACAGACATTCCAAAGTTTGTCCATACAGTGCAGGGTTACATAGGTTACATACAGGACAAGAACCTCTCTAAGGCGGATCAGGAGTTGTGTGGTAGCAAGTGTGTTCATGTGGCTTTCTGCTGTGGAACAGTTGTGTCATAGCGAGAGACATTGAGTTGAAGAGTTCACAGTTCTGTGTGGTGTTGTGACTAGCTAGGCCTGAGACCATCTTGATTCTACCACAGCAGAGGTGAACAAGCCAATCCACAAATGGCCGGTACTGGTTTTTGTTCCAGCCACCTGATTCTATGGCCACGCCAGGCCTTTGTGGATAACACTGGCCATACTGGGATTATAACCTTTGTTCTCTGGTCTCTAAGGAAGGTCCCGGAATAAGCTCAGTCCCAATTGTACATTCTAAATGCTACTGAATTGCTAGATCAGTTTCTGTAGCTGTTTACAAGAGATGGGCCGGGCAGGCGGCCACATTGGGAAAGGTGGGGAGACAAACCTCCCTGATACTGAAGTTCCAAGTGTTCTGTTAATTATGCAATCACCAATCAGGTACTGAGTTCCATGGTGTTACCATTGTTGAGTAATTTAGCAGACGCTCTTATCCAGAACAATTAGGGTTCAGTACCTAGCTCAAGGGCACATCAACAGATGTTTCACCTCGCCAGCTCGAGGTTTCACATAGTGAACTCGAGGATTCGAACCAGCGACATTTCAGTTACAGGCCCCCAACACTCTTAACTGCTAACCTACCTGCCCCCCCCCCCCCCCAAAAAATGTGTTACATACATAATTTATGCATTCCCTATGGAAAATTAATGATTCAGTGGGGTGCATTTCAATAGTCTTAAGTAGCCATCTCTCCTCGTCTACCAGGAAGGATGCAGCTACACTACAACTCCTCTAGAGGGCAGTGTTTCTCTCTGTTAAGTCTCCACTAGGGCAGTCAGTCAGTCAGCAGGCACCATGTTACAGAATGATGCAGGTAGAAACAGAATGCATAGGGCAGACACAGTCTATTATATTATTCTATAAGCATAGAGAACTGTGTCTGTTTGTCTATGAAGTCAGTCTCTATCTGGAGAGCTCTGTAACAGTGTAGGCCTGCTCACTGGATGTCACACTGCAAAAAGTCACACTGCAGTCGATTGCTGTACAATATCTCCTATCATGTTCACCCTAGTTGTTCTCACAATGAGATTAAAAAAAGAAAGGATAGAGAAAAAGGGAGGACATAAAAGGATGAAGTGATATGATCAACAGGCACTATTTTATTTACTGCCTCTGTCAGACCTGAGCAGTCGAAAACAGATCAGTCGCATCATCTTCTCTACACTCCCATCTGCTTCATTGCCCAGGCAACAGAGACTGTGATGGCTTCTTTGTGCTGTAGCACTAGACTACATTTCCCATGACCCACCTCTGTCTTGCATATCTACTTCCTGGAAAATATAGTTTCAGCATCCCGTCATTGCTGTCAGTGTGTGGAAGTTGTGAGTTCGAGCCATCTGTGACTGCTGGCTCGAACTCACAACTTTCAGGTGTGTGGGGGGGGGGGGGGATCTTCAGGTTGGAGTTCTAGAAAGATGTCAGAGTTTCCGATTTGGAATTCCGAGTTAGTTTACTGTTGAAAACGATTTCACCAGTCGGAGCTCGTTTTTTCCACGTTCTAAATGGTCTTGAATTGACTAAAGTTGGAAGTCAAAGATTTCCGACTTCCCAGTTGTTTTGAACATGGCATGTGTTCCACAGTCCAGGGCACTACTTGTCGTTCTCATCTTCTTCACTCATGCTACTGAAGGAGGCTGAGGCCTCTTTGGGTGAGGAGGGGGAGGCTGGCCTGGGCCGAGGCCAGCAAAAGGGAGGAGATGGGGAACGGGATGGAGACAGTTGCCTGGGTGGACTGTTGCTAGGTGACCCGCGAGGTGACATGGCGTAGGAGATCATCCGACCACTACGCTCACTAAACACCTGTTTCTGTTGGGGGGGTGGGTGGTAGAGGGATGGAGAGTGATGGAAAGAGAGGAAGGGAAGGAGTGGAGAGAGGATAGGGGGGAGGGATAGAGAGAGTTTAGAGAGGGATGGAGGGAGGGGGGTAGGGGAGAGTGGAGAGAGGATAGGGTGGAGGGATAGAAAGAGTTTAGAGAGGGATGGAGGGAGGGGGGTAGGGGAGAGTGGAGAGAGGATAGGGTGGAGGGATGGAGAGAGAGAGAGAGAGAGGAAGTCGGAGAGAGACAGAGACCGGTATGTGAGAGTATTTTCACTTCAAAGACTAGTCTAGTTGGAGGTACACAGTTTAGTTCACAGATTAGATTTGTGAACAAGGAAGTGACATGTCAGATGAGTGATTGTAAAATTTGCATGAGCGGAGCATGAGAGACAGGCCTTACTTACCCATGTTCCATCTGGGCCGAACAGTTCCAGGAAGTTACCAATGAACTCCCGTGATTTCTCCTCCCACTTCTGTATGAGGTCATGGCTCTTCTCCTCCACGCGGCAGACAAAGTGTTTACTCTTCTCCTCCACCGTCTTCACCTTCTCCTTCATACGGTCCACCTGGTTCTGCAGGCAGTACTTCTTCTCCTGAGGAAGGTTGGATGGAGGTTGGATGGAGGTTGGAGGGAGGTTGGGGAAGGTTGGAGGTTGGGAGAAGATGGAGGAATGTTGGAGGGAGCTTGGAGGGAGCGAGGTTGGAAGAAGTTGGAGGGAGGTTGGAGGAAAATTGAAGGGAGGGAGGCAGGAAGGTTGGAGGAAAGTTGAAGGGAGGTTGGAGAGATGTTGAGGAAGGTTGGGAGGAGGTTGGAGAAATGTTGGAGGGAGGGAGGGAGTTGGAGGGAGCTGAATTCCTTGGTGTTACCATTGTTGAAATGATGTAACTTCCATTCATTTATGCAGTCGCTATGGCAACGGGGTGCATTTCAATAGTCTTAAGTAGCCATCTTTCCTCGTCTCCCAGGAAGGATGCAGCTACACTCTGTTAAGTCTCCACTAGGGCACAGTCAGTCAGCAGGCACCATGTTACAGAATGATGCAGGTAGAAACAGAATGCATAGAGCAGACACAGTCTATTGTATTATTCTATAAGCATAGAGAACTGTGTCTGTTTGTCCATGAAGTCAGTCTCTATCTGGAGAGCTCTGTAACAGTGTAGGCCTGCTCACTGGATGCCACACTGCAAAAAGTCACACTGCAGTCGATCGCTGTACAATATCTCCTATCATGTTCACCCTAGTTGAGATAAACTAAAAGAAAGGATGTAGAAAAGGGAGGACGTAAAATGGAGTGATATGATCAACAGGTTGGAGGGAGGTTGGGGGTGAACAGAAGGTTAGAGGAAGGTTGGAGGGAGGTTGGGGGTGAACGGAAGGTTAGAGGAAGGTTGGAGGGAGCTTGGGGGGAGATTGGAGGAAGGTTGGGCGGAGGGTGGAGGAAGGTTGTAGGACTGTTGGAGGGAGGTTGTAGGAAGGTTGTAGGAAGGTTGGAGAAATGTTGCCTCCTTCATACGGTCCACCTGGTTCTGCAGGCGGTACTTCTTCTCCTGAGGAAGGTTAGAGGGCGGTTGAAGAGAGGGTGGTTGAAGAGAGGGAGGTTGAAGAGAGGGAGGTTGAAGAGAGGGAGGTTGAAGAGAGGGCGGTTGAAGAGAGGGAGGTTGAAGAGAGGAGGGTGGAGGAAGTTGGAAAGAGGTTGGAGGAATGTTGAAGGGAGGGAGGTTGGTGGAAGGAGGTTGGAAGGAGGTTGGAGGAATGTTGAAGGGAGGGAGTTTGGTGGAAGGAGGTTGGAGGGAGGTTGAAGGGAGGGAGGTTGGTGGAAGGAGGTTGGAGGGAGGTTGAAGGGAGGGAGGTTGAAGGAGGTTGGTGGAAGGAGGTTGGAGGGATGTTGAAGGGAGGGAGGTTGGAAGGAGGTTGGAGGGATGTTGAAGGGAGGGAGGTTGGTGGAGGGAGGTTGGAAGGAGGTTGGAGGAATGTTGAAGGGAGGGAGGTTGGTGGAAGGAGGTTGGAAGGAGATTGGAGGAATGTTGAAGGGAGGGAGGTTGGTGGAAGGAGGTTGGAGGGAGGTTGAAGGGAGGGAGGTTGAAGGAGGTTGGTGGAAGGAGGTTGGAGGGATGTTGAAGGGAGGGAGGTGGGTGGAGGGAGGTTGGAGGGAGGTTGGCTGTACTGTATGTCTGTGTTTTTTGACAGTTCTAAGTGTACACACAGACACAAAAGCGACAGTTCTGTTAAGGGTAGACAGACAGACACACATACGTTGATGAAGCTGACGTTGAGCTCTTTAGCGGTGTAGCCTCGCTGTAGGTTGCGTCTAGCGTAGAGGTCGTAGTCTCGTACGATACGAGTGATCAGGTCAGAGGTCGAGATACCCTCCGTCCGCTGGGTCGGCACAAACATGCCTGGAACACACACACACACGTACACACACATATTATAAATAAACACCCACACATATTCTAAATATATTACAAATAAACACCCACACAGTTGAACATGCGCACACACACACACTGATCGTCGAGAATCATCCTTCCCTAATCTGAAAACCTGCTGAAGTCGATGGCAGAAAGTCTCTAAAAAGTGGTGTAAACCCCATTGTAAATGAGTGACGCCTCGCAACACGTCAAACCAATCAAATGACTTGCTAAGGAGGAGAGTGTTGAGGCCATACAGTCATTTGTTCTAGCAGAGGCGATGTAACGCTTTCAAAGACTACAGCACAATTCTGGCAAAACAGAATTACATTTTTCATCTATTTTCTGCAAAATTGCAAACTAGCAAAACGGTACACAACAACTCTTTGCAGTCAGTGAACAGTAACAAACATAACACGCTGCACCCCTCCTACGGGCACGTGGGGGAGCCTTCTTAAAATGTAACATCTAATCAAATTGTCGCTGCTGAAAGCCGGCGGAACATTCTAGACATTTCGGCTAATACAAGAATCTCCAGACATGTGGATACCTGAAACTGATTCTGAATAGAGCTTTACACACACATACACATACACATACATACACACACACACACACACACACACACACACACACACACATATACACACACATACACACACCTGCCTCCTTGATGTGTTTGTAGACGTCCTCAGTTCCTGCTGAGGAGTATGGGATATCGTCATGAGCCACAAAATCGATCTGAGAAACAATCAGAACACAAGAAGGCAAGAATCACAGAACAGGAAGACAAGAATCACAGAGCAGGAAGACAAGAATCCCAGAACAGGAAGACAAGAATCCCAGAACAGGAAGACAAGAATCCCAGAACAGGAAGACAAGAATCCCAGAACAGGAAGACAAGAATCCCAGAACAGGAAGACAAGAATCCCAGAACAGGAAGACAAGAATCCCAGAACAGGAAGACAAGAATCCCAGAACAGGAAGACAAGAATCCCAGAACAGGAAGACAAGAATCCCAGAGCAGGAAGAAAGCGCATGCTGTGCACGCTAGCACATTACTCTAGATACACAGTCAGAAAACGCTGAATGAACAAGTGTGATGGAAACAGTCAGACACACCTGGTGTTTCTCCAGGAAGTCCTGTGTGAGCGTCCATGGTGCGTCTCGGACCACCTCGTCCACATAGCGACAGTGTCTCAGAGCCTCGTACCTCTCATCCTCCGTCATCACTGTGAAACCCTTGTACTTGTGGGTCAGCTCATCACTGCACACTGACACACACACACACACACAGAAAGTCACAAAGGTAACAGAGAGTATGAATAACATATATGTTTATAAATGTCCGTACATATCTACATGTGTGTGTGTACATACCTCCCACTATGAGGTATGCATTGGGGAAGAGGTTCTTGGCCTGCATCAGGGCTCTGGCATGACCGGAGTGGAACAGATCAAATATTCCATCTGCATATACACGCACAGGACGGTCCACTGAAGAGGAAACACACAGAGAGTTTACATCTAGAGGACACACAGAGAGTTTACATCTAGAGGACACACAGAGTTTACATCTAGAGGACACACAGAGTTTACATCTAGAGGACACACAGAGAGTTTACATCTAGAGGACACACAGAGTTTACATCTAGAGGACACACAGAGTTTACATCTAGAGGACACACAGAGAGTTTACATCTAGAGGACACACAGAGTTTACATCTAGAGGACACACAGAGTTTACATCTAGAGGACACACACAGAGTTTACATCTAGAGGACACACAGAGTTTACATCTAGAGGACACACAGAGAGTTTACATCTAGAGGACACACAGAGTTTACATGTAGAGGACACAGAGCGTTTACATCTAGAGGACACACAGAGAGTTTACATCTAGAGGACACACACAAAGTTTACATCTAGAGGACACACACAAAGTTTACATCTAGAGGACACACAGAGTTTACATGTAGAGGACACAGAGAGTTTACATCTAGAGGACACACAGAGAGTTTACATCTAGAGGACACACAGAGAGTTTACATCTAGAGGACACACACAGAGTTTACATCTAGAGGACACACAGAGTTTACATCTAGAGGACACACAGAGAGTTTACATCTAGAGGACACACAGAGAGTTTACATCTAGAGGACACACAGAGAGTTTACATCTAGAGGACACACAGAGAGTTTACATCTAGAGGACACACAGAGAGTTTACATCTAGAGGACACACAGAGTTTACATCTAGAGGACACACAGAGTTTACATGTAGAGGACACAGAGAGTTTACATCTAGAGGACACACAGAGAGTTTACATCTAGAGGACACACAGAGAGTTTACATCTAGAGGACACACAGAGAGTTTACATCTAGAGGACACACAGAGTTTACATCTAGAGGACACACAGAGAGTTTACATCTAGAGGACACACAGAGAGTTTACATCTAGAGGACACACAGAGAGTTTACATCTAGAGGACACACAGAGAGTTTACATCTAGAGGACACACAGAGAGTTTACATCTAGAGGACACACAGAGTTTACATGTAGAGGACACAGAGAGTTTACATCTAGAGGACACACAGAGAGTTTACATCTAGAGGACACACACAGAGTTTACATCTAGAGGACACACTGAGTTTACATCTAGAGGACATACAGAGTTTACATCTAGAGGACACACACAGAGTTTACATCTAGAGGACACACACAGAGTTTACATCTAGAGGACACACAGAGAGTTTACATCTAGAGGACACACACAGAGTTTACATCTAACACATATATACCACTATCATAGAGGAGAGGAGGAGGAGAAAGTGAGGAGGATGTGGAAAAGAAGAACGGATGGTTATGAGTGTAAATACTGAGGATGGGAAGAAGAGAGGATGAAGAATGAGGATAAGAGGAGGAGCAGTGATAAACTAGTGATGGAGCTTGGACCAGAAGAGGAGGTATACTTGGGGTGCCTCTGCGGGCCTGAGCGATGGAGAGTTTCTCATGAGGGGCGCGGCACTCACAGCTGGTGTCCTTGGCAAAGATAGCAGGCTCTGTCAGCATCTGAGAGAGAGAGAGAGACCCATACAACCTAGATTTATGTTTGTTTATTTTCCCTGCTGTACCTTAACTATTTGTACATGATTATAACTCTGGATATAGACATATGACATTTGAAATGTCTTTATTCTTTTGAAACTTTTGTGAGTGTAATGTTTACTGTTCATTTGTTATTGTTTATTTCACTTTTGTTTATCTATTCCACTTGCTTAGGCAATGTATATATGTTTCCCATGTCAATAAAGCCAATTGAATTGAACTGAATTGATTTAACAGAGGAAGAGATTGAACTGTTAAGACACTTTATTGGTTCAGTGGTACAGCGTTAACGTCAGCATATTAAAACAGCACATTCACATCTACAAAACCATTTGACTCTTCACAACAAACCACAAATGGTATGAATTTACAGAGGAACAACATGATAGATGAAGAGAAGCAAAGAGAGAGAAGAAAAGAAGGGAGAGGAAAGCAAGAGGCAGAAAGAATCCATTTCATTTGAAAGGGGGGCGGAGAGAGGAGCGGGAGACACAGAGAAAGCGAGAGATGGAGGAGATTTAAAAAAGTTGTCCCCTTCTTGATTGCCATCCCCTCTCTCTGGCTTAGTAATGTCCATTAGGTTATTGATCAGGTCTAATATCTATTCTCTATCACAACTATCAATTACATGGTGATGGGACAAGCAGCACTCAGTGGTATTGATTTACTTCTGGCTAAAATGGCACTCCATCTCTCTCTCTCCCTCTCTCTCTGTCCCCCTCTCTCTCTCTCTCTCTGTCTCTCTCTCTCTCTCTCTCTCAATTAAATTAAATTCAAAGGGCTTTATTAGCATGAGAAACATATGTTTACATTGTTGACATCTCTCTGGCTCTCATTCTCTAGAGCGGGAGAGAAAGAGAAAATCTAACATGCATGACTTCCCCAGTGACATCCCCAATGACATTATAGATATACTCCCATAACACAAGATATATGAAGGTAATTCCACCTCTACGTATTCCATCCGGATAAGGGATAAGATAGAACAAAGAGGAGGTAGAGAGAGCTCCTGTGTGAGCTCCCATCCCCATGGCAACAGATGGAGAGAGCGGAACAGTGAGGAGGACGCACTGAGGTAACTCTTCTCCCACAATCCACTGCAAGGTGAAATCGGGGAGGAGCCCAGAGCGGACAAAGGGCAGGCGGATGCCTCGGTCGATCGGCCAATCAGAGTGACCGCAGCGAGCATGCTTACTACACCCTTACACTGGCACAAGCAGAGAACGTCTAGAGTAAGAAGGGTTAACTAAGAAAACAACAACGCTGTGATGGAGTAAAGAAAGAGAGAGACAGAGGGAGAGGGGTGAGATGATGAAGAGCAGGAGAGAGGCACAAAGAATAAAAGGGAGAGATGCAAACAGATGAGAGAAAGAGAGCGAGAAAGAGAGCGAGAGAGAGAGAGAGAGACTGAATGGGGCTGGCATCGCCCCTGTTTTCTTGAGCTTTTGTGTCCATGTCAGGAGATCTATGCTAGACTGCTTATACACACGTACCCCTGCCAATACTGGAAAACACACCCAACCCCCCACCCTCCCCCAACACACAGTCCACTCAGCATTCAGAACATCCCCCAAAGACACACACAGACAGTGGATCTGTTTCAAAACAACAAGGAGACGAGCTAGCCCCCCTCCCCTCCACACACACACACAGACCCTACCGTGACCAGCTGGGGGCAGGTGTGCTCGAGCTCCTCCATGTTTCCCCTAAAGGCTCATGGGATACAGCGGCTGCACCCCCTGTCTGTGACTCAGCATCAGAGAGATGATGCCTCTCTCTATTTCTCTGTCTCTCACCCAATCTCTCTCTATTTCTCTCTACCTCCCTCTCTCTCTTCCTCTCTCGGCCTCTTTCCCCCCTCTTCACTTCCCCCTGTATCCCCGCCCACTCTGCCCTACTCTCTCTCCTCTCTCCCTCCCTCTCTCCTCCCTCTCCTCCTCCCTTTGGCAGAGTGATCCCTCGCTCACAGACCAGCAGCCAAGCGTCTCCAAACTCTTGCCATGGCGATGACAAAGGGGAGAGAGAGAACTCCAATCAGTGCACAGCTCCCACCGTCTCATTTGCATGGGTGATACGGATTGGCTGAGCTGGCTAGGACCATCAGTGAAGGATGGCAGTGAGTATTAGTGTCTAGGAAGCTATATGTCAATAGTCTACTCTCTCTCGCTCCTCTCCTCTCCTCTGAAAACACACGATAGGTGAAAGTAATCATGGCACATACATGCACACTAAGGAGGTTGCTTTCATATACCCAGTTGTTTCACATCAGTGCAAATGAAGGAAGCCCTCTTTAGAGTAGACTATTGAGACACCACTATGTGTTTAAAGGTTGGAATGGTTCCTCCCTGTGTTGTGTCCCAACAGTCTTAATCAGCTCCTTTCCTCCTTGACCACATCGGGATAGGTGAAAGCAGGAGGCTGTTATAGTAGTAGACACCTATCCCGTGCTTTTGGGATCAGGTGTTATGAGAGAAAACAAGGGGTTGGGGGGAGGAGAGGAGACCGTTTAAGAATATACGGGAACAGTATAGTGTTTCCTACTGATTTGCAATGATATACAGTACAGAGAAGGAACCTAGAGAGAGCTTTAACCTTATTCTATTCCTATGAACCAGCAGGAACATGGAAGTGAATCTTTCTGATCTTTACATTTCTCTCCCCTCTCTCAATCTTTACATTTCTCTCCCCCTCTCTCAATCTTTACATTTTTCTCACCTCTCTCAATCTTTACATTTCTCTCCCCTCTCTCAATCTTTACATTTCTCTCCCCCTCTCTCAATCTTTACATTTCTCTCCCCTCTCTCAATCTTTACATTTCTCTCCCCTCTCTCAATCTTTACATTTCTCTCCCCTCTCTCAATCTTTACATTTCTCTCCCCTCTCTCAATCTTTACTTCTCTCTCCAGTGCATTCAGAAAGTATTCAGACCATATTATCCTCGTTTTGTTACATTACAGCCTTAGTCTAAAGTGGATAACATTGTTTTCCCCCCTCAACAATCTACACACAATGCCCCATAATGACAAAGCAAAAACAGGTTTTTTGAATTTTTAGCACAATGTATTACAAATAAAGAACTGAAACATCACATTTCCAGAAGTATTCAGACCCTTTACTTTGTTGAAGCACCTTCGGCAGTGAGTAGAGCCTTGAGTCTTCTTGGTTATGATGCTACAAGCTTGGCAAACCTGTATTTGGGTAGTTTATCCCATTCTTCTCTGTAGGTCCTCTCGAACTCTATCAGGTTGGATGGAGAGCGTTGCTGTACAGTTATTTTCAGGTCTCTTCAGAGATGTTCGATCAGGTTCAAGTCCAGGCTCTGGCTGGGCAACTCAAGGACATTCAGAGACTTGTCCTGAAGCCACTCCTGCATTGTCTTGACTGTGTGCTTAGGGTTGTTGTCGTGTTGGAAGGTGAACCTTCACCCCAGTCTGAGGTCCTGAGCGCTCTGGAGCAGGCTTTCATCAAGGATCTCTCTGTACTTTGCTCCGTTGATCTTTCCCTCAATCCTGACGAGTCTCCCAGACCCTGAGGCTGAAAAACATCCCCACAGCAATATGCTGCCACCACCATTCTTCACCGTAGGGATGGTGCCAGGTTTCCTCCAGACTTGACAATCAGGCCAAAGAGTTCAATCTTGGTTTCATAAGAAAAGAGAATCTTGTTTTTTGTGGTCTGACAGTCCTTTAGGTGCTTTTGGAAAACTCCAAGCGAGATGTCATGTGCCTCTTACTGAGGAGTGGCTTCCGTCTTGCGACGCTACCACAAAGACCAATCAGGTAGAGTGCTGCAGAGATAGTTGTCCTTCTGGAAGGTTCTCCCATCTCCTCAGAGAAACTCTGGAGCTCTGTCAGGTTCTTGGTCACCTCTATGACCAAGGCCCTTCTCCCACGATTGCTCAGTTTGGCCAGGCGGCCAGCTCTAGGAAGAGTCTTGGTGGTTCCAAACTTCCTCCATTTAAGAATGATGTAGGCCACTGTGTTCTTGCGGACCATCAATGCTGCAGAATTGTTTTGGTACCCTTCCCCAGATCTGTGCCTCAACACAATCCTGTCTCAGAGCTCTACGGACAATTCTTGGCTTAGTTTTTGCTCTGACATGCACTGTCAACTGTGGGACCTTATATAGACAGGTGTGCGCCTTTCCAAATCATGTCCAATCAATTGAATTTACCACAGGTGGACCCCAATCAAAACATCTCAAGGATGTAGTAAAGGTCTGGATACTGATGTAAATAAGGTATTTCTGTTTTTTTATTTTTAATACATTTGCAAAAATGTCTAAAAACCTGTTTTTCGCTTTGTCATTATGGGGTAGTGTGTGTAGATTGTTGAGGATTTCTTTTATTTCATCCATTTTAGAATAAGGCTGTAATGTAACTAAACGTGGGGGAAGGGGTCTGAATACTTTCCGAATGCCCTGTATATTTACATTTATCTCCTTCGTTACTTCTCTCTCCATCTTTACCTCTCTTTCCATCTTTCTATATTTACTTCTCTCTCCATCTTTACTTCTCTTCTCTCTCCATCTTTACCTCTCTCTCCATCTTTACTTCTCTCTCCATCTTTACTTCTCTCTCCATCTTTACTTCTCTCCTCTCTTTCCATCTTTACTTCTCTCCTCTCTTTCCATCTTTCTATATTTACTTCTCTCTCCATCTTTACCTCTCTCTCCATCTTTACGTCTCTCTCCATCTTTACTTCTCTCCTCTCTTTCCATCTTTCTATATTTACTTCTCTCTCCATCTTTACTTCTCTCCTCTCTTTCCATCTTTACTTCTCTCTCCATCTTTACTTATCTCCTCTCTTTCCATCTTTACTTCTCTCTCCATCTTTACTTCTCTCCTCTCTTTCCATCTTTACTTCTCTCTCCATCTTTACTTCTCTCCTCTCTTTCCATCTTTACTTCTCTCCTCTCTTTCCATCTTTACTTCTCTCCTCTCTCTCCATCTTTACTTCTCTCCTCTCTTTCCATCTTTCTATATTTACCTCTCTCTCCATCTTTACCTCTCTCTCCTCTTTCCATCTTTACTTCTCTCTCCCCTGGACCATTCTCTCGCTTCATTTTTTGTATCGATTTTAACCACTTTATATAAGATTCTCTCTGACTCTACATCTGTCTTTCTTTAAATACCTCTACAAGAACATAAAGGACACTGTTGCATAGTCAGAGAGTCAGAGACTACAGCCACAGTGTGGGTATAGTCAGAGACTACAGTCAGAGACGACAGCCACAGCCACTACCTTTCTACAGCCACTACCTTACTACAGCCAGAGACTACAGCCACTACCTTACTACAGCCACAAAAGTAATCTGGGAAAAAGTAGGCCTACTTTATAGGTCTACTTCATTTTTTACATGACTGACATCTAAAGGCTTGAACCAGCAACCACAATTAAAGGATAGCCCAATTCCACTGTGTCCTGTGCCATAAAGGTCCAGATATCTTGGCTGAGGCCATAGTACAGGTAGAGGTTACAAGTATACTATTGTTGGTTGGCTGACTTACGGTGCCTGCTCCTCTCCTGCGTCCGGACGCACAGGGTGCACCAGAAGCACCTGCATAATCTTGCGTTCCATTGCTTGTCCGCCCCACCATGATTAGAGACGCGTATTTGTCCGTCAAACGTTGACTGTATAAAAAACGGTCCTGGCTTTTCCCTTCCCTCGTTCCAACCGTCACCAACAGGCACCGAGGCACGGGCACTCAGACACTCTGCGCGCGAGTGTAGCCGAGTGAGGCGTGCACGTTCGTTTTTAAAAACCGCCGGCCTGTGTCGGACATGCATGAGCAAACACACATGCGTGACCGGACACACCGGGGGACAGCGGCACATGGTTCACCAACTACAGGCATGTCCAATTAGTGGATCTTGTTCTGTGGCCAAGTGGCTTAAATTAACGAGTAGATAGCTATGTGTCCAGGTTACTAAAGTTGTGGCCACACATTGTATCTTGAGACAAAATTAGCATGCCCTGAATATCTTTAAAACAAATAAGCTCACGCCCTAAATATCCAGACACGTCAGACATCGGCTCTCTGATCATACGTTGCCTCTCAGTCTAGCCTACATGAACCTAGTTCAATAAATCATTGCGTAACACTGAAGGCACAACACTGTGTACATACAGTTGATGTTTTATAGCAGATAGTGTGCTATCGGCAGTGGTGGAAAAAGTACCCAATTGTCATACTTGAGTTAACGTAAATATACCTTCATAGAGGATTACTCAAGTAAAAGTGAAAGTCACCCAGTAAAATACTACTTGAGTAAAAGTCTAAAAGTATTTGGTTTTAAATATACTTACGTATCAAAAGTAAATGTAATTGCTCAAATATACTTAAGCAATAAGGCTTCGAGGGGGTGTGGTATATGGCCAATATACCATGACCAAGGGCTGTCCTAAAGCACAACGCAATGCGGAGTGCCTGGATACAGCCCGTAGCAATGGTATATTGGCCATATACCGTAAACCCGCGAGGTGCCTTATTGTTATTATGAAAAGGTTACTAACATAATAAGAGCAGTAAAAATACTAGTTTTGTCATACTGTGGTATATGGTCTGATATACCACAGCTTTTAACCAATCAGCATTTATGGCTCAAACCACCCAATTTATAATTAAGTACAAATGTTAAATGATATATTATTTAAAATTCCTTATATTAAGCAAACCAGACGGCACCATTTTATTTAAATTTTAGTTTTGGATGGCCAGGGGCACACTCCAACACTCAGACATAATTGACAAATAAAGCATTTGTGTTTAGTGAGTCTGCCAGACCAGAGGCAGTAGGGATGACCAGGGATGTTCTCTGTTTAGTGAGTCCTCCAGACCAGAGGCAGTAGGGATGACCAGGGATGTTCTCTGTTTAGTGAGTCCACCAGATCAGAGGCAGTAGGGATGACCAGGGATGTTCTCTGTTTAGTGAGTCCACCAGATCAGAGGCAGTAGGGATGACCAGGGATGTTCTCTGTTTAGTGAGTCCACCAGACCAGAGGCAGTAGGGATGACCAGGGATGTTCTCTGTTTAGTGAGTCCTCCAGATCAGAGGCAGTAGGGATGACCAGGGATGTTCTCTGTTTAGTGAGTCCACCAGACCAGAGGCAGTAGGGATGACCAGGGATGTTCTCTGTTTAGTGAGTCCACCAGATCAGAGGCAGTAGGGATGACCAGGGATGTTCTCTGTTTAGTGAGTCCACCAGATCAGAGGCAGTAGGGATGACCAGGGATGTTCTCTGTTTAGTGAGTCCTCCAGATCAGAGGCAGTAGGGATGACCAGGGATGTTCTGTGTTTATGAGTCCTCCAGATCAGAGGCAGTAGGGATGACCAGGGATGTTTTCTGTTTAGTGAGTCCTCCAGATCAGAGGCAGTAGGGATGACCAGGGATGTTCTCTGTTTAGTGAGTCCACCAGACCAGAGGCAGTAGGGATGACCAGGGATGTTCTCTGTTTAGTGAGTCCACCAGACCAGAGGCAGTAGGGATGACCAGGGATGTTCTCTGTTTAGTGAGTCCTCCAGATCAGAGGCAGTAGGGATGACCAGGGATGTTCTCTGTTTAGTGAGTCCTCCAGACCAGAGGCAGTAGGGATGACCAGGGATGTTCTCTGTTTAGTGAGTCCACCAGATCAGAGGCAGTAGGGATGACCAGGGATGTTCTCTGTTTAGTGAGTCCACCAGATCAGAGGCAGCAGGGATGACCAGGGATGTTCTCTGTTTAGTGAGTCCACCATATCAGAGGCAGTAGGGATGACCAGGGATGTTCTGTGTTTATGAGTCCTCCAGATCAGAGGCAGTAGGGATGACCAGGGATGTTCTCTGTTTAGTGGGTCCACCAGATCAGAGGCAGTAGGGATGACCAGGGATGTTCTCTGTTTAGTGAGTCCACCAGATCAGAGGCAGCAGGGATGACCAGGGATGTTCTCTGTTTAGTGAGTCCACCAGATCAGAGGCAGTAGGGATGACCAGGGATGTTCTCTGTTTAGTGAGTCCACCAGATCAGAGGCAGTAGGGATGACCAGGGATGTTCTCTGTTTAGTGAGTCCACCAGATCAGAGGCAGTAGGGATGACCAGGGATGTTCTCTGTTTAGTGAGTCCTCCAGATCAGAGGCAGTAGGGATGACCAGGGATGTTCTGTGTTTATGAGTCCTCCAGATCAGAGGCAGTAGGGATGACCAGGGATGTTCTCTGTTTAGTGAGTCCACCAGATCAGAGGCAGCAGGGATGACCAGGGATGTTCTCTGTTTAGTGAGTCCACCATATCAGAGGCAGTAGGGATGACCAGGGATGTTCTGTGTTTATGAGTCCTCCAGATCAGAGGCAGTAGGGATGACCAGGGATGTTTTCTGTTTAGTGAGTCCTCCAGATCAGAGGCAGTAGGGATGACCAGGGATGTTTTCTGTTTAGTGAGTCCTCCAGATCAGAGGCAGCAGGGATGACCAGGGATGTTCTCTGTTTAGTGAGTCCTCCAGACCCGAGGCAGTAGGGTTGACCAGGGATGTCGTCTTAATAGGTGGTGAATTGGTCATTTTCCTGTCGTGCTGAGCATTCAAAATGTAACGAGTACTTTTGGGTGTCAGGCAAAATGTATGGAGTAAAAAGTACATTATTTTCTTTAGAAATGTAGTGAAGTAAAAGTTGTCAAAAATATAAATAGTAAAGTAAAATACAGATACTCCAAAAAACGACTTAAGTAGTACTTTAAAGTATTTTTTACTCAAGTACTTTACACCCCTGGCTATAGGGTATTATTTTCGGAAGCTCAGATGACTGTTCTACAGAATATGCCTAGGCCTATCACACGTTGACAACGTTGTCTGTGTTAATTCCTTCAATAATCCAAAAACAAGAACAAAGCTGAATAGTAGAGACCTGCACTTGCATGGGCTACAATGGATCTTTTGTAGGACTGATGTTTGAACGCATTGTAGAACCACCGTGCCAATATGCGTCTGCGTGGCCCACAAGCCCGAGCGCGCTTTTATCCTCCAAATCTGGGACAGGGGATTCTTTTGTGCGCGCACAGAGTCCCGCCAGGGTCACCATGGAAACAAGCTTCATTGCGATAAAAAGGCGACACTTTCTGCTGTCAAAGCATCTGTAAATAGTCTTTGCCTCTCTTCAGAGAAATGTTCCCTCACTTGTCAAAAGAGAGGTGGGAGATACGGGTCATGGACGAAGGTTGGACTGTGTGTGTGAGAATGAGTGATATATATAGAGAGAGAGACAACACTGTATATATACATAATATTACATTTGTAATGTCTTTATTATTTTGAAACTTCTGTATGTGTAATGTTTACTCTTAATTTTTACTGTTTATTTCACATTTGTATATTATCTACCTCACTTGCTTTGGCAACGTTAACATATGTTTCCCAAGCCAATAAAGCCCCTTGAATTGAATTGAGAGAGAGAAAGCGAGAGAGAGAGGATGGTGTGTGTATTGACATCATGTGGCCCAGAGCACGGGTGTTCTTGATGATGAAACAAGCAATAAACAAACTTTAACTCACCATCACCAACATTCCTTACAGTCCAGACCCCAGACTAATAAAGTGAGGAATACATTGTAAATGGAATTCAAGGTTATCCCGGTTTTAACCTACAGTGTTGGCCTACCGTACTAGCCTACATCGACGATGAAACAACATTGCCATCAAGCGGACATTGGACCACACACATTGTTATACCAAGCGCCAAGCCAAAGATTATGTATTGGAAAGAGACCGCTCAAACAATGGAAATACATGTCCTCAAAGATGGAAGCCAGACGGGAGAGGCGAGACAAGATGGTATCACTCCTAGCCAATGAGAGGGCAGATATGCGTGTGAACAACAGGCAGAACTCCGATTTAAAGTCCTATTGTTTCTAATTGCCAAAATGCCAGGTGAGTCCACTTATATCAGTGCATTCTTAACAACCTAACCATTACGGAACTTCTATTCGATCAAATAAACATCACGTAGCAATTAAATTTTTTTGTTGACCAAATTCTACACTCTCTCATTATCCTCCATACAACTCTTCAATGAGTGGTTTTATTTTGGTGGACAGATTTCGAGCGGAGTAAATCCTCTCGCTTTGCCTCTTCCTCTCTGGACAAGCTTCGAAAACACCAGCGATTGGCTGCTTTCATGCTGCGTCATTTCCTGGAAACGACTTTCAACGGGAAGAATATTTGGCGCGGAAACTTCTGTTGTGTTGAGCTGTGTACCAAGAGCCTGTTGCACAAAAGTAGAATTAAGACATCCGGGATAAATGACTCAGCTGAGCTCAATGAAGCCAAAACATGTGCGTCCAGGCTTAATTGGTTGCACAAAGACCAAGCCAGGATGAGCAGACACGGATTCATTAAGCCAGGTGAAACCAATCCTGGATAGGTGCGCGCTCACGGCTCACTCAAATAGACCCCGCCACAGATCACAGATTAACTGATTTACCATGGCAACTAGAGCCGCGTACTTTTCCCCGTCGGAAGCACAAATCCTCATGGAGGCATACGAGGAGGTAAAATATATAATTAAGAAGAAAGGCAACACCGCCACAGTGATAAAGCAAAGAGAAAAAGCGTGGCAAAGTATTGCAGACCGCCTGAATGCGTAAGTAGTGCACAATTACACACTCACCGCTCCGCTGAAACATCACAATTACAATTCAAATATTTAATTCACATCTCCAAAAATGCAGTTGTACTGTAATTATGAAACGGTTAAATTTTTTATTGAAATGCACTGCAGATATGAGTGAAATTGTGTAAAGTAACTCCATCACACTGTATAAAGCTATGATAAATTTTTTGATATTTTTACTGAAAACAAGACAAAAATACCAAGTAATTTTTTGCAGTGTGACTCCATTAAATGTGTGTGTGTGTGTGTGTGTGTGTGTGTGTGTGTAGATTAAACATGAACGGGCCAAAACGGACATGGCAGCAGGTCAAAATCAAATACAAGAACATTCTGCAGAATGGTATGGTCCCTGACTAATATTTAACAAAGCACAAGCATATATTGTACCCAGAAGGTGCCTGCTCACACATTGTCTGTACTGTTTTAGCAGTGAAAAAGAATACCCACAGACAAGGCACGGGTGGTGGGTCACCAAAGGCTGACCTTACCCCAGCAGAGGACATGGCCTTGGAGCTAAATAAAGGCAGGCCCGTCTTAGAGGGGATCACTGGGGGGAAAGAGACGAGCATAGGTTCCTCCCAAGATGCCACCCGCTTCATTCAAGGTATGTCCTTCCATCTCTACATGGGATACAACCACATTCATATTGAATCAATTTGGACTGTCTGACTTTGGTTTACCTATTGCCTTGCAGTGTCTGGCAGCACTGTGTTCCTGTTAGAGCCACCAGCACAAGCACCAGACGATGCTGAGCCAGTGAGTACTCCATCAAAGGCATACTGTAGGCCTGGCATGTCTTGTCTACTAGCTTCAATATGAATCCGATTAAATGTGATAGGGTGAAGGCCCCAGTGCAGCAGCAACAGCACATGATGGAGACGATGATGAGGAGGAGACCATCTCTCTGGATTCCAGAAGGCATGAGGTATCATGTTAAGACTGTGAAAGTACTATTTACTCTACAATGGTGAGGAGTCCTCATCAAAATCAAAAAATCTAATTTCTTTTACAGGACCCAGATGCTATACAGTGGGAAAACCAGCCTGGCAACATAGTGCGTATTAATAAAAGGACACCACATCCTGCCAAATTCCAGCTGCGCTAATTGTATTGTGTTCACAGAGCTCACAAGCTATCAGAAAGTTGTATGGCAACCACCTCCGGCGCCAAATAGAACTGGCAGACATAGACATTCAGTACAAGAAGAAAAAGATGGAAAATCTTGCACTGGAGTTCGAAATAAAAAAGAGGACAATTAGGAAACTGGACCTTGAAATAAAAAAACTTGAGAGGGAGGTGAGATATGCCTTCAATGTACACTGTATGCTAACTGTAACACAAATGTATTAATCATTATTATTCTTTCCTCCCCCAGCTCCAAGAAGATGACACAGCTCAAAATAAAAATTTGGTATATTCTCGTAAAGTCAAGTGAGCCATGACATATGAGCTCTTATTGTGAGCACACAGGACGGTGGCATCTTTCTAAGGTTTTTTTTATTTTCCCAGCAATCAGTACAACCAAGTCATCGTTATAAGGCATCGCCCTCTTTTGCCCACCCCCCCAGTACCAGGTGTGGCCACTAGCCTATATGAAGGCCCAAAATTGTGTGTTCCTTTCTGCTCTGACAATGGCATGCCCATTCGTGCGAGATGTGGTGGATGAAGAAGCACTTGTGCTGAGGAGAGCCTTCAGGCGAGAAAGGGTCTTCAGGGACCGGTTGGACCCACTGGCCTTCCCTGATGACCATCTATATGAAAGATACAGGTTTTCTGCAGATGGCATCAGGTATCTATGCAGACTACTGGGTCCCAGGATTAAGCACCGCACTGCACGGAGCCATGCACTGAGTGTGGAGCAAATGGTTTGTGTGGCCTTGCGCTTTTTTGCTAGTGGAGCCTTCCTGTACTCAGTGGGGGATGCAGAACAGCTGAACAAGGCCACAATTTGCCGCACAATAAGGAGTGTGTGTCTGGCTATCAAAGCATTAGCAGATGTCTTCATCTCCTTCCCTGGCCACAGAAGACTCTGTGACATCAAAGAGGAGTTCTATAGGATTGCAGGTAAGAGGATCTACAAATTACAGGACAACTGTTAACACATAGTAGGATACTCATTACTTTGTGTGACAGGTTTCCCCAATGTCATTGGTGCAGTGGACTGCACACACATAAGGATAAAAGCCCCCTCAGGTGCCCATGAGGCCGATTTTTGTGAATAGGAAATCCTTTCACAGCATTAATGTTCAGGTGAACATAACTTTTTGATATTGTCCATTGACGAACACTCTGCATTGCCAGTGATGTGCATTGATTGGTGTAATATTCCTCATCTTATGATTTCAGATGGTCTGCAATGCTGACTGTGTGATCAGCAATGTTGTGGCAAAATGGCCTGGCTCAGTCCATGACTCCAGAATCTTTCGGGCCTCTGAAATCTATCAGTGCCTATCACAAGGTAAGCCACACAACCCCTATTTATAACCATCATGGCTGTGTCAAGAATATCACTGTGTTTATGAGGTAGTAATGATGAGATTTTGTGTTGACAGGTGAATTCTCTGGTGTGTTGCTGGGAGACAGGGGGTATGGCTGCCAGCCTTTTCTCCTGACACCTTTCACAGACCCCCAGGAAGCACAGCAGGCCTACAACCATGCCCATGCCAGGACCAGGGCCAGAGTTGAAATGACCTTTGGCCTCCTGAAGGCACGCTTTCACTGCCTTCACAAATTAAGGGTCAGCCCTGTTAGGGCATGTGATATTACTGTGGCTTGTGCTGTCCTCCACAATGTGGCCTGCCTGAGGAAGGAGAGGGCCCCCAGAGTGCCACCAGCCATGGACTGGGACAATCCGGCAATCTTCCCTGATGACGACAGTGGTCGGCTGCTGAGGGACCAATATGTGTTGAATTATTTTAGTTAGTATGTGTGCTTTCAATTTTGGTTAAATATGTCCTGCGGTGGCAGAGGAATATGGGTTTTTTTGGGTTAGTTTTTTGCCGAATTTGGCCTCTTATGATTGTGCGGTATACTGTGTGTAATACAAGGCTGCAGGGAGGCTACTGCATCCATTCATTTGTCTGTTCAGTTGATGTGTATGGATTTGTCCTGCATTTATTTTAGTGTGCAGACATGCAGGGTGTGTTATATACAGACCTTTGAATGTGTATGTATCATTTTGTATAATATGCTTGGATTCTGTGCTTTCCATCTTGTAGAGTCACTGTGACTTCAGTTTCGAAAGGAGCTGATGGTTTACCTGCTTTGTTTTGTCCTTATTCAATAAAGGAACATAATGTTACACATTGTGTTTTTATATTCATATGGAATGTGTATTTGTTTATATGACAGAGTACTAGGGCCACACTGAAGAAAAAGGATAAAGTCATAAATTTATGAGGCTGGTTCTTTCTGCAGAAAAGCTACATATTGTTTTTACAGTTTTGATACTTATGACAATGTGATACTTAATATTCTGGCACATCAGCATGTCTTTGTTTATGAAACCATACTGAAGTACAATTTCACGAAATGCCCCACATCTGTCATTTTAACAACTGTCCTCCTTTAAAACAACTGGTTACAATATTATGACTTGTGTTTTTTTCCCCTCTGTGGCCCTAATATTCTATCATTTTATATATAGCCTTATAGTCTATGGGAAACTGTAAATTATCTAATGATAGCAACATCTAAAAATCATTTTTTATCCAAAATCATTGAAATTAATGATCACAAACGTTTAAATAATAACAGTGGGTCTAGTTATATGTGATAACAATGTATAGTGAGCAGTGAAATAACTATTGGTTTCCATTTGTGGTGACTGCTGACTGACATTAGGGATGAGATTAAATAGATCCTGGAATTTAGCCTGGTCTGGGGCAGGCTAGCTCCACAGAATACATCTCCATGGTAATTTATACCATAACATATCCTCCTGCCCCCTATCCATCTTTAGTGCAACCGGATTACGGATCAATTGAGCCAGGATCACCAAGATATCCTGGCTTAATCCCTTATCCTAGTTTTGTGCAACAGGCCCCAAGAGAGAGATGAAGGTTGTCAATAAATAGCAATGGCTCCGGCTTCTAACACATAGTGAGTCTGAACGGAAAGTTACTGTAAACAAACAAGCATGTTAGCGAGCTAGACAAGAGGGAACATGCAAATACGGCTTAGCCAGTAAGCGTTACAATAGCTCTCACTAACAACAAAGAAATTATGAGCCAGTTAACGTTAGCTAGCTTTTACAGAATTACTAGATTTAGTTAAATTTACACTGAATGATCGTAATATGAATAATTACCCACAGTTAGCTGGCTAGCTACTCTGATGATGACATTTTAGAAAGTGGTCTGTCGCTAGCTAAATTTAGCAACGTGGGTGTGTTTACATACATTAGCGTTGCTCCTATTGTAATTGGGTTACAACGAAACAGGAAGTCAGAAGTTCCATTTGAACTTTAAAATTTTTTTTTAAGCCCTCTATTTTCATTGAGTTGTCGCCAACCATTTTCTCTAAGGCATCGCACCTGGCATTGATGAGCCTGGAAAGAGTGGCGATAACATCATTATTGGCAGTGGCATCTGGGCCCAGTTCCAAACATGCCTTTCTTGGAGTTATAGGCAAAGAAGGAAAATCCTCGTCTGACACGGTAAGTGTCATAGAGTCTGTCAGACCAGTATAGTTGTGGCAGTTGTCAATCAAAGCATTTGCCTCCTATGTAACGACATTGGATGATGCCTGAGCATTGCTAGCTGAGGAGGTAGCCATAAGATTTCTCTTTGTCACCGCGCTGACATTTTGGAAAATCTAATGTTAAATCATCAATAACCTGGTGTTTTTAGCAAGCAAAGTATTCGTTTGTTAGTTCAAAATAATACACTTTTCACTATCTTTCAAAAGTTGGTATGCAGAGCTCTGTCGGAAGCGGGCGTTCAAGCTGCTATCTTGGAGCCTCCAAGTTCCTTTTCAACTTACTGTGTCAGTGGACATGACGGTTGGTCATTATGACAGGGTGAATTTGAGACAATATCTAAAGAAATGTATTATCAAACAGACTTTCCAAACTTCCTCTGCTTTACAACAGACCCATGTTTGCAAAGTCTCTTTTAATATACTGAACAAAAATATAAATGTAACAATTTTACTGAGTTACAGTTCATATCAGGAAATCAGTTAATTGAAATAAATTCATTAGGCCCTAATCTGGATTTCACATGACTGGGCACGGGTGTAGGTCTGGGAGGGCATAGGCCCACCCACTTGGGATCCAGGCCCAGACAATTAGAATTTGTTTTTCCCCACAAAAGGGCTTTATTATGGACAGAAATACTCCTCGGTTTCATCAGCTGTCCGAGTGGCTGGTCTCAGACGATCCTGCAGGTGAAGAAGTCTGATGTGGAGGTCCTGGGCTGGTGTCCGCAGCACAAGGTGCACCTGTGTAATGATCAGGCTGTTTAATCAACTTCTTGTTATGCCACACCTGTCAGGTGGATGGATTATCTTGGCAAAGTAGAAATGCTCACTAACAGGGATGTAAACACATTTCTGCACAAAGCTGGAGAGTGAAGGTTTATGTGCGTATGGAACATTTCTGGGATCTTTTATTTCAGCTGAAATGTTTATATTTCTGTTCAGTATAATATGTTACTTTAGATATTGTCTCAAATTCCCCCGTCATAATGACCAATGGATTTTAAAATGTATTTTCATTTGATTTAACTTCTGGCTTCCCACAGACTGTTCTTGTGCAACCCAATACAATAGGAAGTAACACTAGTGTATGTAAATACACCCGCATTGATAAAAACAGGTAGTCACTTGCCTGCCCTGAATGTGCTTTCAGGGGATGACTGGTCTGGCAGCTCAACAGAGCCAAGGGAGAGAAGGTCAAATACGAGGTGATAGTCGTGTGTGTGTGTTCGTTGTCCAAGCCCTGTTCCGACAGGTGTGTTAACAGTTTCGGCCCTTTTTAATCTGTGTGTTTAGTGAACAAGTTGTCTGGTGTTATAGCCTTGTTTTGATGTGTGCTGTGTCTAGGTGGCGGATTTGACCAGTGTGTATGAAGAGGTGGACGAGGAACTCTCGGATGGCGAGAGAGGCAGGACCGTGACTGGATCGTTGATGATGGTGAGTTAGTGTAAAACACCTCCACCACCCTTTCTGCTTATCAGACACACACACAGTCAGCCAGCCAGCCAGCCAGCCAGACTTGATCCGTGAGACACATTTGACAGAAATACCGAAAGTAACACATTCTAGCTCCAAATGTTCTGCTATTGAAAAAGTATCACCGTTTCGGTATACCGTGCAACACTACCGTAGACCAGCCTTTGTATGTATTGTTCGGTTGCGGACATGTTAATGGTGGGTCATGACGCGTCAGAGTACATTTATAATGATTTAATTAATTACTGAAATTGATTTGGCCAAGTGCGTCTGCACTCTCTGCTCAGTTTGGCACGAGTGTGAGAGGGAGATGCCCGTGTGCTTCGTGGTTTACCAGATCTTTTTTTCTGCAGTTTTCTTGAAGATCACTCCGCGACACACACAATGCAGTGGTTCAGCAGGAGATGATGCGCTGTCTGCCGCTGACTTCCCACTCGCTGTCTCTCGCCGCTGTCATCAAATGGACTCATGCTAGCAACAAGTTCTGACTGAGCTCTATTGTCATGAAACGCCATGCAACCGCAGAGTTTCTCTCTTACAAAGTTATAACGAGGAGCGCCCACAATGTGTTCTGTGCGGGGGAAGTGCTTACTAATGAGTCTCTCATAACGAACAAATGAGTAAAAGGACACGCCCTGACCAAACATCCACAGCATGATGGTAAACCCAGAGAGTTATTTCAGAACAGGGCAGAATGCTTCAGGAAACAGTGCTTCAGGAAACAGTGCTTCAGGAAACAGTGCTTCAGGAAACAGTGCTTCAGGAAACAGTGCTTCAGGAAACAGTGCTTCAGGAAACAGTGCTTCAGGAAACAGTGCTTCAGGAAACAGTGCTTCAGGAAACAGTGCTTCAGGAAACAGTGCTTCAGGAAACAGTGCTTCGACGGTGGAAAAGTAAGTGAGCTAGCAAGACATTGTTGTCATTTTATAACAGGTGATGGATGATAAGCAGAAATAAGGGAGTACTAACTAACTCTCATAGTAGATGTGACTTTCTCTTTCAAACAATCCGCTGGCCTTGTACACAGCTAATAGCTAACATTCGCCAAAGCAAGCTAGCTACTGATAGTGCAACCCTCAGTAACAGTACAGATGAAAAATGATCAGGCCTACTGTACATCTTACTGTTGAAAACTAGTCTAGGTTGGAACTGTTGCTGTTAAAATACAATCATAATTTTTATTCTTAACTGGAATAAAGTGTGAACAGACAGAGTTACACATGGAGTAAACAATTAATAAGTCAATAACACAGTAGAAAAAAAAGGGGGAGTCTATATACATTGTGTGCAAAAGGCATGAGGAGGTAGGCGAATAATTACAATTTTGCAGATTAACACTGGAGTGATAAATTATCAGATGGTCATGTACAGGTAGAGATATTGGTGTGCAAAAGAGCAGAAAAGTAAATAAATCAAAACAGTATGGGGATGAGGTAGGTAAAAATGGGTGGGCTATTTACCGATAGACTATGTACAGCTGCAGCGATTGGTTAGCTGCTCAGATAGCAGATGTTTGAAGTTGGTGAGGGAGATAAAAGTCTACAGCAGGAAGCGGTCTCCTGCCTGACTGAGAAAGCAGTAGATGTTCTGGTCCAGTTTGGCACCACATACCTATGCGAGTCAGGGTATTCAACTCTGACATACTTAAACAGTTTCAAGGCTGAGCATCACCTTATTGTTGTACTAAAACAGAGCCCAGAATATAGATGTGCTTGTTGGTCACATCACACAGATGTAGACCATTCTGTTTATTCCAGTTCAGAGTAAGACCTATGTCTTGTATTTTAACAGCAACAGTTCCAGCCTTAACTTTTGTTCAACAGTAAGATGTGCAGTAAGATGTGCAGTAAGATGTGCAGTAAGATGTGCAGTAGGATGTACAGTAGGATGTGCAGTAGGATGTACAGTAGGATGTACAGTAGGATGTACAGTAAGATGTACAGTAGGCCTGATCATTGTTCATCTGGACTGTTACTGAGGGTTGCACTATCAAAAAGCTGGCGGGTATATTTATACTCCCGGAGTTGAGAGAGAACGTGGGTAAATACAATGGTGCATTTACGCTTGACATGTGGACTGATGATTTTTGAAAAATTGGCACGGTGGGCTTTTGGTTTCTCTCCCTCTAAGAAACATAAATGGTTCTAAATAACAAACGGACTTGATTTACCACAGTGTGAAGGAGTGTTAAACCCTCTTTAGAAAGTGCGTTTCTGAGTCCTTTGCTGATGTGTAGAAGAAACTGAATGAAAGAGAGTCCAGCGAGGATACGGAGGGGAAAAAAGGTGAGCTGAGCTACTTTGTTTATTTATGAAATATTCTAGTTTATTTAGGTAATTTTAATATACATGTTTAGGCTTGGCCTGTTTAGTAGGCTATTTGTCAGCATAACGCTGGGTTTTCTTTAAAAAATACATGTTTTTACCAAATTAATCTGTGTTAAATTATTTGTAACATTGTGTTTGCAATGAAGAATGTAAACAAAATAAATGATGTTCCTAATGAATAATCAGATGCTTGTCGCAAGCTTGTCATCTTTATAACATATTTTTTTTTTGTACGATTTTAAAAAGATATATTTTTAGACGATACAGAACATACACATACAAAGGGAAACTACATTGCAGCAGTCCAGACCCACCGTCTCACACCCTGTCACACTCGGCCACGTGGCCTCAAACTACACCATTTTGTTTCTCTCTGTCTTCCACACGCACTTTCAACATTGGATAATAGGCTGACGTTGGTTGATTTTTCAGTTAAGTATATGTTTTTTCAGGATGTTTGACGAGAACTATTGTATCTCACTGCACCCTTATGCCATGTCTTGAAATATGCAGACGGATGGATTAAAAGTTAATTTACATTGTAATACTTCTGACAGGCACATAGGGGAGGCTTTAACCACCGTGCCTGGTCCCAGGCTGACAGCTGGCTTCTTCCTGAAACCACACCTCCATCTGAAGAGGAGGCTTTAACCACCGTGCCTGGTCCCAGGCTGACAGCTGGCTTCTCCCTGAAACCACACCTCCATCTGAAGAGGAGGCTTTAACCACCGTGCCTGGTCCCAGGCTGACAGCTGGCTTCTCCCTGAAACCACACCTCCATCTGAAGAGGAGGCTTTAACCACCGTGACTGGTCCCAGGCTGACAGCTGGCTTCTTCCTGAAACCACACCTCCATCTGAAGAGGAGGCTTTAACCACCGTGACTGGTCCCAGGCTGACAGCTGGCTTCTCCCTGAAACCACACCTCCATCTGAAGAGGAGGCTTTAACCACCGTGCCTGGTCCCAGGCTGACAGCTGGCTTCTCCCTGAAACCACACCTCCATCTGAAGCGGAGGCTTTAACCACCGTGCCTGGTCCCAGGCTGACAGCTGGCTTCTCCCTGAAACCACACCTCCATCTGAAGGGGAGGCTTTAACCACCGTGCCTGGTCCCAGGCTGACAGCTGGCTTCTCCCTGAAACCACACCTCCATCTGAAGAGGAGGCTTTAACAACCGTGCCTGGTCCCAGGCTGACAGCTGGCTTCTCCCTGAAACCACACCTCCATCTGAAGAGGAGGCTTTAACCACCGTGCCTGGTCCCAGGCTGACAGCTGGCTTCTCCCTGAAACCACACCTCCATCTGAAGGGGAGGCTTTAACCACCGTGCCTGGTCCCAGGCTGACAGCTGGCTTCTCCCTGAAACCACACCTCCATCTGAAGAGGAGGCTTTAACCACCGTGCCTGGTCCCAGGCTGATAGCTGGCTTCTCCCTGAAACCACACCTCCATCTGAAGCGGAGGCTTTAACCACCGTGCCTGGTCCCAGGCTGACAGCTGGCTTCTCCCTGAAACCACACCTCCATCTGAAGGGGAGGCTTTAACCACCGTGCCTGGTCCCAGGCTGACAGCTGGCTTCTCCCTGAAACCACACCTCTATCTGAAGGGGAGGCTTTAACCACCGTGCCTGGTCCCAGGCTGACAGCTGGCTTCTCCCTGAAACCACACCTCCATCTGAAGAGGAGGCTTTAACCACCGTGCCTGGTCCCAGGCTGACAGCTGGCTTCTCCCTGAAACCACACCTCCATCTGAAGAGGAGGCTTTAACCACCGTGCCTGGTCCCAGGCTGACAGCTGGCTTCTCCCTGAAACCACACCTCCATCTGAAGAGGAGGCTTTAACCACCGTGCCTGGTCCCAGGCTGACAGCTGGCTTCTCCCTGAAACCACACCTCCATCTGAAGGGGAGGCTTTAACCACCGTGCCTGGTCCCAGGCTGATAGCTGGCTTCTCCCTGAAACCACACCTCCATCTGAAGCGGAGGCTTTAACCACCGTGCCTGGTCCCAGGCTGACAGCTGGCTTCTCCCTGAAACCACACCTCCATCTGAAGGGGAGGCTTTAACCACCGTGCCTGGTCCCAGGCTGACAGCTGGCTTCTCCCTGAAACCACACCTCTATCTGAAGGGGAGGCTTTAACCACCGTGCCTGGTCCCAGGCTGACAGCTGGCTTCTCCCTGAAACCACACCTCCATCTGAAGAGGAGGCTTTAACCACCGTGCCTGGTCCCAGGCTGACAGCTGGCTTCTCCCTGAAACCACACCTCCATCTGAAGAGGAGGCTTTAACCACCGTGCCTGGTCCCAGGCTGACAGCTGGCTTCTCCCTGAAACCACACCTCCATCTGAAGAGGAGGCTTTAACCACCGTGCCTGGTCCCAGGCTGACAGCTGGCTTCTCCCTGAAACCACACCTCCATCTGAAGGGGAGGCTTTAACCACCGTGCCTGGTCCCAGGCTGACAGCTGGCTTCTCCCTGAAACCACACCTCCATCTGAACGTGAGTCTTTAACCACCGTGCCTGGTCGCAGGCTGGCTTCTCTCTGAAACCACACCTCCATCTGAAGGGGAGTCTTTAACCACCGTGCCTGGTCGCAGGCTGGCTTCTCCCTGAAACCACACCTCCATCTGAAGGGGAGGCTTTAACCACCGTGCCTGGTCCCAGGCTGGCTTCTCCCTGAAACCACACCTCCATCTGAAGGGGAATCTTTAACCACCGTGCCTGGTCGCAGGCTGGCTTCTCCCTGAAACCACACCTCCATCTGAAGGGGAGGCTTTAACCACCGTGCCTGGTTGCAGGCTGGATTCTCCCTGAAACCACACCTCCATCTGAACGTGAGGCTTTATCCTTTGGAACTACACAATGACCAGGTGGACATTAGGCCTCTTCATGCAATAGATGAAATCAACATGATCCACAAGTATTCTTTCACAATAGCCGGTCTTTTGTTCTCTGTAGTTTGAGCTGCACTGTCCCACTCCGTAGTGGATAACATCCACTCTTCATTATGTAACGGGTTGTAAGGTACAAGTATCCTAATTTTTGAAAATCGCCAGTCCACATGTCAACTGTAATTGCGTCGTTGTATTTGCCCAACTTCTCTCTCAACTCCGGAACCGACCGACAGATTTTTTTGTTGTTGTTGCCTGATGCAGGACTTTAGATAGGAGAGAGACTGGCTGAAACATTCACACCTCCATTAATTTACCAAAGGATAGTCTAATAGCTTGACTAGGGGTGAAAAATCCCCCCAATTTGTGTCACAGTTTAGACTACTGATAGATGCTGCGGTCAGTCAGTTGAGTCCTATTCTAAAGTGTAGCCTAAAGGGCAGACTTACAATGTATTCGATGTTTAAGTACTCTAAAGTTTTACATTTCTAACTCAATATCACAGACCAGATTTGCCCTAATGAAAAAGGCATCAACTCCTGCAAATATATAAATGTATTATAATCCACTTAATTCGTACAAAAGTATCTGTAGCAAGAGGAGAGACTGTCTTTAGCATGCAATCAGAAAGAATGTCTATAACCTGCATTGTAATATAACTTATTTTGAAGGAAGAACCGGAATGAGTGATTCCCTCAGCCTCCTGCTGTTCCTGCATCTGTTGCCTATTTGAGTGTTTGTTAAATATCCTACTGATTCTGAGATCACCAAGCCTCACGTAACCGCAAAATGTCGGGGAAAGCAATTTCACAAATCCGTCTGTTTCTAAACTTTGCTGTGCTGTATTAAAGGCTATTACAAAAAAAAATGTTCAGTCAAATGCATTTCTGAATTCAATCACTTTAGCTGACATGTTGCTGTTTTACTCATTGTTTACTTATCAAAGGCTCCCTTTTGTTATTTAGTTTTAGAACTAAAATGCCTGACTGTGTGTTTTAAAGGCATGGATGACTTGTATGTTGTGTGACATGGACAAATGAATGAATGATTTATATACTGTATATTGAAGTAGGTCTTTATGCCAACAAGTAAGTTACTCTAAAACAGCTACAGTAAATAGGACTTTTAGGCCTTTTATTAAATGTTTGATTTATTTACCATTTATTAACTCGGCAAGTCCAGTTAAGAACAAATTCTTATTTACAATGACGACCTAGGAACTGCCTTGTTCGGGGGCAGAACAACAGATTTTTACCTTGTCATCTTGGGGAGTCGATTTATGAACCTTTCGGTTACTGGCCCAACTCTCTAACCACTAGGCTACCTGCCTACAGCTCCATGTCATTTCAATAACTTAGTTTGACCACCAGAGAGCATCTTTGAGAAGCCAACATTAATGGCAACGAGGGCTGGCAGTAAAATACTATGAGGTCATGCACTCCAACATGCCATACTATTGGTCAGCACCCAGCAAGCTGTGCTGCAGTATGATGCAACTTTTAGAGGACGAGACACTATATGCCTTTGAGATCATTGACGTCCCTACAGAGTCAGAATACTTGGAAGTCAGATACTCTAAGTACACACACACACACAATAATAATAATTATATAGCCCCTCTTACATCAGCTGATATCTCAAAGTGCTGTACAGAAACCCAGCCTAAAACCCCAAACAGCAAGCAAGTCAGGTGTAGAAGCACGGTGGCTAGGAAAATCTCTCTAGAAAGGCCAAAACTTAGGAAGAAACCAAGAGAGGAACCAGGCTATGAGGGGTGGCCAGTCCTCTTCTGGCTGTGCCGGGTGGAGATGATAACAGAACATGGCCAAGATGTTCAAATGTTCATAAATGACCAGCATGGTCAAATAATAGTAATCACAGTAGTTGTCGAGGGTGCAGTAAGTCAGCACCTCAGGAATAAATGTCAGTTGGCTTTTTGAGAGTATCTCTACCGCTCCTGCTGTCTCCAGAGAGTTGAAAACAGCAGGTCTGGGACAGGTAGCACGTCCAGTGAACAGGTCAGGGTTCCATAGCCGCAGGCAGGACAGTTGAAACTGGAGCAGCAGCACGGCCAGGTGGACTGGGGACAGCAAGGAGTCATCACGCCAGGTAGTCCTGAGGCATGGTCCTAGGGCTCAGGTCCTCCGAGAGAGAGAGAGAGAGAGAGAAAGAAAGAGAGAATTAGAGAGAGCATACTTAAATTCACACAGGACACCGGATAAGACAGGAGAAGTACTCCAGATATAACAAACTGACCCTAGCCCCCCGACACATAAACTACTGCAGCATAAATACTGGAGGCTGAGACAGGAGGGGTCGGGAGACACTGTGGCCCCATCCGATGATACCCCCGGACAGAGTCAAACAGGCAGGATATAACCCAACCCGCTTTGCCAAAGCACAGCCCACACACCACTAGAGGGAGACCTTCAACCACCAACTTACCATCCTGAGACAAGGTCGAGTATAGCCCACAAAGATCTCCGCCACGGCACAACCCAAGGGGGGAGCCAACCCAGTCAGAGCATGTGTGTACGTGAGCTTTTGATGTCCAGCTAGCAGGGTCCTTTGACCTTCCTGCGAGGAGGAAGTGTTCCCGACTGGAGATGTTGGTTCCAAACACCTGGAGAATGTCGCCCCATTCAGGTCGGAGGGCAGAGACGACTATTTACACAAACACACACACTCCCATCGTATCCATTGTTATTGTATTTCTCCTGCAAGCTGAATAGCCGTCTCTGCCCTCCGACCTGAATGGGGCGACATTCTCCAGGTGTTTGGAACCAACACCTCCAGCCGGGAACACTTCATCCTCGCAGGAAGGTCAAAGGACCAAAGGAGGTCAAAGGACCCTGCTAGCTGGACATCAAGAGCTCACATACACACACACTCTGACTACACACGCTCTCTGAGACACCCACGCAAACACGCACTGCATACACCTACACACAAAGACACATATGCTCACACCCCCTCCCACGCACGCACGCACACACACACCACTAACACGCACCTTAACCCTCTCTCCTGTCCCCTGTAGAGCTGAGCAGCCAGCCAGTGAGTTGGTGGAAGTGATGGCGTTGCATAGCGACCTGGTCACCGAGGTCAAAGACCTGCTGCCTCCACCTCTCACTGTCATGTCCTTCAGCCTGAAGACTACAGAACCCCGGAACACCACAACGAGGTGTGTGTAATACTGAGTCAGACTTAGGTCTGTTACGATGACTGAGTTATGGACGCTGTAAAATTCCACATGACTTCTGAGCAGTTGTGTAAAGGTACTTAAGTAAAAATACTTTAAATTACTACCTAAGTAGTTGTTTGGGTTATCTGTACTTTACTATTTAGATTTTTTGGACTACGTTTACTTCACTACATTCCTAAAGAAAATAATATACTTTTTACTCAATACATTTTTCCTGGCAGCCAAAAGTACCTTGATAAATGTCGAATGCTTAGCAGGATAGCAAAATGGTCCCTGGCTAGTCGTTAATAAAAACTAAAAACATTTGTGCCGTCTGGTTTCCTTAATATAAAGAATATGAAATTACATTTACTTTTGATACTTAAGTATATTTAAAATCAAATACTTTTAGACTTTTACTCAAGTAGTATTTTACTGGGTAACTCACTTGAGTCATTTTTTATTAAAGTATCTTTACTTTTTACTCAAGTATGACATTTGGGCAGTTTTTCCACCACGGCCTCTGAGTCACGGTAATCTCCTCTTATGCACTCCAACTCACTAACGACCGTCAGGTCACTAATGGCCTGGAACTCGGGGCTCTATTGTCCCTCCATCAGGTCCTAATGGCCTGGTACTCAGGGCTCTATTGTCCCTCCATCAGGTCCTAATGGCCTGGTATTCAGGGCTCTATTGTCCCTCCATCAGGTCCTTATGGCCTGGTACTCAGGGCTCTATTGTCCCTCCATCAGGTCCTTATGGCCTGGTACTCAGGGCTCTATTGTCCCTCCATCAGGTCCTTATGGCCTGGTACTCAGGGCTCTATTGTCCCTCCATCAGGTCCGTATGGCCTGGTACTCAGGGCTCTATTGTTCCTCCATCAGGTCCCAATGGCTTGGTACTCAGGGCTCTATTGCCCCAGGACTACCTGACATGATGACTCCTTGCTGTCCCCAGTCCACCTGGCCATGCTGCTGTTCCAGTTTCAACTGACCTGAGCCCTAGGACCATGCCCCAGGACTACCTGACATGATGACTCCTTGCTGTCCCCAGTCTACCTGGCCATGCTGCTGCTCCAGTTTCAACTTCCACCTGACTGTGCTGCTGCTCTAGTTTAAACTGTTCTGCCTTATTATTATTCGACCATGCTGGTCATTTATGAACATTGAACATCTTGACCATGTTCTGTTATAATCTCCACCCGGCACAGCCAGAAGAGGACTGGCCACCCCACATAGCCTGGTTCCTCTCTAGGTTTCTTCCTAGGTATTGGCCTTTCTAGGGAGTTTTTCCTAGCCACCGTGCTTCTCCACCTGCATTGCTTGCTGTTTGGGGTTTTAGGCTGGGTTTCTGTACAGCACTTTGAGATATCAGCTGATGTACGAAGGGCTATATAAATAAATTTGATTTGATTTGATTTATTGTCCCTCCATCAGGTCCTAATGGCCTGGTACTCAGGGCTCTATTGTCCCTCCATCAGGTCCTTATGGCCTGGTACTCAGGGCTCTATTGTCCCTCCATCAGGTCCTAATGGCCTGGTACTCAGGGCTCTATTGTCCCTCCATCAGTTCCTAATGGCCTGGTACTCAGGGCTCTATTGTCCCTCCATCAGGTCCTAATGGCCTGGTACTCAGGGCTCTATTGTCCCTCCATCAGGTCCGTATGGCCTGGTACTCAGGGCTCTATTGTTCCTCCATCAGGTCCCAATGGCCTGGTACTCAGGGCTCTATTGTCCCTCCATCAGGTCCTAATGGCCTGGTACTCAGGGCTCTATTGTCCCTCCATCAGGTCCTTATGGCCTGGTACACAGGGCTCTATTGTCCCTCCATCAGGTCCTAATGGCCTGGTACTCAGGGCTCTATTGTCCCTCCATCAGTTCCTAATGGCCTGGTACTCAGGGCTCTATTGTCCCTCCATCAGGTCCTTATGGCCTGGTACTCAGGGCTCTATTGTCCCTCCATCAGGTCCTAATGGCCTGGTACTCGGGGCTCTATTGTTCCTCCATCAGGTCCCAATGGCCTGGTACTCAGGGCTCTATTGTCCCTCCATCAGGTCCTAATGGCCTGGTACTCAGGGCTCTATTGTCCCTCCATCAGGTCCTTATGGCCTGGTACTCAGGGCTCTATTGTCCCTCCATCAGGTCCTAATGGCCTGGTACTCGGGGCTCTATTGTTCCTCCATCAGGTCCCAATGGCCTGGTACTCAGGGCTCTATTGTCCCTCCATCAGGTCCTAATGGCCTGGTACTCAGGGCTCTATTGTCCCTCCATCAGTTCCTAATGGCCTGGTACTCAGGGCTCTATTGTCCCTCCATCAGGTCCTTATGGCCTGGTACTCAGGGCTCTATTGTCCCTCCATCAGGTCCTAATGGCCTGGTACTCGGGGCTCTATTGTCCCTCCATCAGGTCCTAATGGCCTGGTACTCGGGGCTCTATTGTCCCTCCATCAGGTCCTTATGGCCTGGTACTCAGGGCTCTATTGGCCCTCCATCAGGTCCTTATCGCCTGGTACTCAGGGCTCTATTGTCCCTCCATCAGTTCCTAATGGCCTGGTACTCACAGGGCTCTATTGTCCCTCCATCAGGTCCTAATGGTCTAGTACTCAGGGCTTGATTGTTCCTCCATCAGGTCCTTATGGCCTGGTACTCAGGGCTCGATTGTTCCTCCATCAGGTCCTAATGGCCTGGTACTCAGGGCTCTATTGTCCCTCCATCAGGTCCTTATGGCCTGGTACTCAGGGCTCTATTGTCCCTCCATCAGGTCCTTATGGCCTGGTACTCAGGGCTCTATTGTCCCTCCATCAGGTCCTAATGGCCTGGTACTCAGGGCTCTATTGTCCCTCCATCAGGTCCTAATGGCCTGGTACTCAGGGCTCTATTTTTCCTCCATCAGGTCACTAATGGCCTGGTACTCAGGGCTCTATTGTTCCTCCATCAGGTCCTAATGGCCTGGTACTCAGGGCTCTATTGTCCCTCCATCAGGTCCTAATGGCCTGGTACTCAGGGCTCTATTGTTCTTCCATCAGGTCACTAATGGCCTGGTACTCAGGGCTCTATTGCTCATCTAGCCCCTCTGACATCAATTCAAATCCAATTACAAATCACCTCAAACATTTATCATCAAAAGAGTATCCTGTTTTTTAAACTCACATAATTGTGATGGATTTATGTTGTGGAAAGGAGTTCAACAACAGGTTGAAACTGAGTATAAAAGCCTAGTAACAAAATGGACAGCGCTTTCTAAGGTGATTAATTCAAAACGCCAACATAGTTTATGCATACGTATAGGCCTATATTTGAGGCCCCTAACAGAAATCTGTGGTTGTTGCTGACCAGGAGCACATGGCTGAGCTCTTTAATCACCACTTCATTAAGTCAGGATTCCTATTTGACTCAGCCATGCCTCCTTGCCCGTCCAACATTTCCTCATCTCCCACTCCTTCTAATGCGACTCGCCCTGATGCTCCTCCCTCTTCCCCAGTACAAAGTTTCTCCCTGCAGGCAGCCACTGAGTCCGGGGTGCTAAAGGAGCTCCTTAAACGTGACCCCCCCCAAGGTTCTTTAAGGTTGCACAAGGACCCGAGAGGTGAGTCTGACAAAGACAGAGAGGACGAAGTCTGGATTATGAAATGTAGGGCAAATACCACTAGAGGGCACTCTAAGACCACAAACACACGCACAACTAGAGGTAGTGACAGTATCTGTACTTTCTCTTGTAGCCCCAGTCACAGGAGGGAATGCTGTGACATCCAGCTGATCAGATTTATTTGACCAAGGTAGCGCTGCTGAGTATGATGGTGGGGTTTGGCCCAGAGGAGGGCAGTGCCTCAGATGTTTGTATTTTATAACACCTGTGACCGCCATTTCCTGCAATCTAGAGAAGAAAAAAAAGACCTTAAATTATATAAATAAATATACAGTACCAGTCAAATGTTTGGACACACCGACTCATTCAAAGGGTTTTCTTTAGTATGACTATTTTCTCCATTGTAGAATAATAGTGAAGACGTCAAAACTGAAATAACATATAGAATCATGTAGTAACCAAAAAAAGTGTTAAACAAATCTAAATGTATTTTATATTTGAGATAATTCAAAGTAGCCACCCTTTGCCTCTGACAGCTTTGCACACTTGGCATTCTCTCAACCAGCTTCACCTGGAATGCTTTTCCAATAGCCTTGAAGGAGTTCCCACATATGCTAAGCACTTGTTGGCTCCTTTTCCTTCACTCTGCGCTCCAACTCATACCAAACCCATCTCATAGGTTATCTGATGCAGCACCATCACTCTCCTTCTTGGTAAAATAGCCCTTACACAGCCTGGAGGTGTGTTGGGTCATTGTCTTGTTGAAAAACAAATTATAGTCCCACTGATCGCAAACCAGGTGGGATTGCATATCGCTGCAGAATGCTGTGGTAGCCATGCTGATTAAGTGTTTCTTTCATTTTAAATGAATCACTGACCGTGTTACCATCAAAGCACCATCACACCTCCTCCTCCATGCTTCACGGTGGGAACCACACAAATTTGGACTCATCAGACCAAAGGACAGATTTCCACAGGTCTAATGTCCATTGCTCGTGTTTCTTGGCCCAAACAAGTCTCTTCTTCTTATTGGTGTCCTTTAGAAGTGGTTTCTTTGCATCCATTTGACCATGAAGGCCTGATTCACACAGTCCCCTCTGAACAGTTGATGTTGAGATGTGTCTGTTACTTGAACTCTGTGAAGCATTTATTTGCGCTGCAATTTCTGAGGCTGGTAACTCAAATGAACTTATCCTCTGCAGCAGAAGTAACTCTGAGTCTTCCTTTCCTGTGGCGGTCCTCATGAGAGACAGTTAACTCTAATGAACTTATCCTCTGCAGCAGAGGTAACTCTGGGTCTTCCTTTCCAGTGGTGGTCCTCATGAGAGACAGTTTCATCATAGCGCTTGATGGTTTTTAGGACTGCACTTTCAATGTTCTTGAAATTTTCCAAATTGACTGACCTTCATGTCTTAAAGTAATGATGGACTGTCGTTTCTCTTTGCTTATTTGAGCTGTTCTTGACATAATATGGACTTGGTCTTTTGCCAAATAGGGCTATCTTCTGTATACCACCCCTACCTTGCCACAACACAACTGATTGGCTCAAATGCATTTAGAAGGAAAGAAATTCCACAAATGAACTTTTAACAAGGCACACCTGTTAATTGAAATACATTCCAGGTGACTACCTCATGATGCTGGTTGAGAGAATGTCCAGAGTGTGCAAAGCTGTCATCAAGGCAAAGGGTGTCTACTTTGAAGAATCTCAAATATAAAATCAATTTTGATTTGTTTAACACTTTTTTGGTTACTACATGATTCCATATGTGTTATTTCATAGTTGTGATGTCTTCATTATTATTCTACAATGTAGAAAATAGTCTAAAAAATAAAGAAAAAGCCTTGAATGAGTCGGTGTGTCCAACCTTCTGACTGGTACTGTATACACATATTTGTATTGTTGTTGTATTATGTAAATAGTTGCACAGTCAGTGTACAAGGTGGTGCAGCGACCCTCTAGCAGCGACCCTGTTAATAGACAGTACACACAGTGACATAAAGTTAATATTTTAGTTAGGGGTTGACCTGTAACAGTACACCATGCCTGTGTTCATGTAATGATCTCTAAAAATAACCTCCGTCAGCTCAGTGGTGTTCCAGTGTTTATTGTGATCCCCTTACGGCCACATTGTGTTCCCTAATAGAGGTCAGGGCTTGTGTGTGATGCAGCTGTGTGAGATTGAGTGAGTGATACAGGTATCGTTAATTTACCTCTGTATCCGTGTAGCCCTGAGCCTGGGGTTTTGGTGTTAGTCTATAGATTCATTATTTGACAGTAGATGGGACCAGCCTTAAACAAAGGGCCTTTCCTATATACTTGTTTTAAGAGCTGAGCTGCCACTTTGTAAGTTATCGTTGATGTACACAGCATTATCCCCTTCTATAGAATTGTCGGAGGTTCTGGTTCTATGGTTGATACAATCCCTACTCCAATGGTATAAACTAGAAAAGAACACTGAAAATAGCGAGTTCTAAGAAGCCACTTTGATAAAGAGACCTTGACTCCGATTAGACTTCTGACGACTGGACGCCAAGTAGTTAGTTTCCAGTGATTGGGAGCCAACAAGGGCAGCTGGGTGTTTGTAGTGTGTTTTCTAGTATATTTATACACGTCTGAAACCCCATAGCAGTCTTGTATCACCACACACACACTCACATCCCTCGTCAATTTAATCGTTCCGTTTGCACTTTCTTTTTATAATCTGATTTAGGGTTTTTGTTTATTTATGTACATTACACGACACCACTGACCTAGAATGCTTGCTTATAAAGGCCTTTCCGCGGCTCCCTTTGTGGTCCCTTCATCGTGTGCATGCGTGCACTCATCTTTCTTTCACCCTTGTCTAAGCCAAGTCCTTAACCCACTGGGGTTAATAGTGGGTCAGGCCCGGGGCCCCGGTGAGTTTTCAGCCCAGGGAAGGGTTAAGATGCTGGGGCTTAGGAGGGGATGACAGCCCCCTGGCTCTGGATGTCCTGGTTCTGATTTATAGGTTAGCGGGGTAATCTCCCTCCGTTATCTCCAGGCCTTTGCCAAGTTTCACTCGCATTAATGACTTTGTGTGTGTGTGCAGAGAGTGACAACTGTTGCTGTCTGAACTCTGGCCTTTGTAGGGAAATATTTGTTGTGCCCCCCTCCCTGGTATAAGGAGAGATGAGACAGAGTGGATAGGGAGCATTAAAGGGGAAGGGTTTAGGGTTACATGGCTCAGGGTCCGGCAAGGATTGATGTCCCCCAATGTGTTATTTTTGGTTCCTTTGTGTGGTAGCCAGAATCAGGGGTAGAGGGGAGGGAAGAGATGGGATGTTGTAATATACAATCACACATTGGCGCAATGGTTATTTTGGAGAGGTTAGCTGTGAAGGGAGTTCAGGGGTAACATGGTGAGGAGATAACAGCCACACAGGGTTGTGTCTGTCTATGGGAGCTGTTAATGGTTTTGGAACGCTGGTTAGTTTGACCATGTGTGCGTGTGTCAGTGTTGTAGGGGAATATTTTAGAAATGCAGAGGACACCTAAAACCCATGATGTTGTAATTGAATCCCAGATTGTCCTTGTTTAAAAACAGACAGACATAAGCCTGTAGCTTACATTAGTGAGGTCAGAGGGAAGGCGGAAGGAGGGACCAGGGCCATGGTTAAGGGCCATGGGGAAGGGTATAGGGCCATGGGTAAGGGTTAAGGGCCGTGGGTAAGGGTTAAGGGCCGTGGGTAAGGGTTAAGGGCCGTGGGTAAGGGTTAAGGGCCGTGGGTAAGGGTTAAGGGCCGTGGGTAAGGGTTAAGGGCCGTGGGTAAGGGTTAAGGGCTGTGGGTAAGGGTTAAGGGCCGTGGGTAAGGGGTAAGGGCCGTGGGTAAGGGGTAAGGGCCGTGGGTAAGGGGTAAGGGCCGTGGGTAAGGGGTAAGGGCTGTGGGTAAGGGGTAAGGGTTAAGGGCCATGGGGTAAGGGCCATGGGGTAAGGGTTAAGTGGGTAAGGGTCAAGGGCCACGGGTAAGGGTTAAGGGCCATGGGTAAGCGTTAAGGGCCGCGGGTAAGGGCCACGGGGTAAGGGCCACGGGGTAAGGGCCACGGGGTAAGGGCCACGGGGTAAAGGGGTAAGGGCCACAGGTAAAGGGGTAAGGGCCACGGGGTAAAGGGGTAAGGGCCACGGGTAAAGGGGTAAGGGCCACGGGGTAAAGGGGTAAAGGGTAAGGGGTAGAATGAAAGGAGAGGGATGGCGCCAGGGGGCGGTTGCTATGGGGACTACAGGTGTTCAGGATTAATCCTCTATGTGTGTGATGAAGTCAGGGTGAATACTGTTCCCTGTACCTCTCTTCTGTGTTACAATCACTAAATCCATGTACAGTGGGGCAAAAAAGTATTTAGTCAGCCACCAATTGTGCAAGTTCTCCCACTTAAAAAGATGAGAGGCCTGTAATTTTCATGAAAGGTACACTTCAATTGTGACAGACAAAATGAGAAAACAAATCCAGAAAATCACATTGTGGGATTTTTTATGAATTTATTTGCAAATTATGGTGGAAAATAAGTATTTGGTTACTTACAAACAAGCAGGATTTCTGTCTCCCACAGACCTGTAACTTCTTCTTTAAGAGGCTCCTCTGTCCTCCACTCGTTACCTGTATTAATGGCACCTGCTTGAACTTGTTATCAGTATAAAAGACACCTGTCCACAACCTCAAACAGTCACACTCCAAACTCCACTATGGCCAAGACCAAAGAGCTGTCAAAGGACACCAGAAACAAAATTGTAGACCTGCACCAGGCTGGGAAGACTGAATCTGCAATTAAGTTTCTCAGAATGCCACATTTAGATAATTTAACCCTTATTCTACCAGTTAAATTGGCTGAGAACACATTCTCATGTACAGCATCGACTAAGAGGAGAGGTGAATGATTAGGTGGTCATGGTGTGAGGGCCAGATTGGTTTGAAGAAATCAACTGTGGGAGCAATTATTAGGAAATGGAAGACATACAAGACCTGTCACACCCTGACCATAGTTTGCTTTGTATGTTTCTATGTTTTGGTTGGTCAGGGTGTGATCTGAGTGGGCATTCTATGTTGGATGTCTTGTTTGTCTATTTCTATGTCTGGCCTGATATGGTTCTCAATCAGAGGCAGGTGTTAGTCATTGTCTCTGATTGGGAACCATATTTAGGTAGCCTGGGTTTCACTGTGTGTTTGTGGGTGATTGTTCCTGTCTCTGTGTTTTGCACCAGATAGGGCTGTTTTTGGTTGTCCACGTTTATTGTTTTTGTTAGTTTATTCATGTCTAGTGTCTTTATTAAAAAACATGAATAACCACCACGCTGCGTTTTGGTCCGCCTCTACTTCACCCCAAGAGAACCATTTACAAGACCACTGATAATCTCCCTCAATCTGGGGCTCCATGCAGGATCTCACCCCGTAGGGGCAAAATGACCACAAGAGCGGTGAGCAAAAATCCCAGAACCACACGGGGTGACCTAGTGAATGACCTACAAGGAGGGGGAACCAAAGTAACAAAGCCTACCATCAGTAACACACTACGCCGCCAGGGACTCAAATCCTGCAGTGCCAGACGTGTCCCCCTGCTTAAGCCAGTACATGTCCAGGCCAGTCTGAAGTTCGCTAGAGAGCATTTGGATGATCCAGAAGAAGATTGGGGGAATGTCATATGGTCAGATGAAACCAAAATATAACTTTTTGGTAAAAACTCAACTCGTGTTTGGAGGACAAAGAATACTGAGTTGCATCCAAAGAACACATACCTACTGTGAAGCATGGGGGTGGAAACATCATGCTTTGGGGCTGTTTTTCTGCAAAAGGACCAGGATGACTGATCCGCGTAAAGGAAAGAATGAATGGGGCCATGTATCGTGAGATTTTGAGTGAAAACCTCCTTCCATCAGCAAGGGCATTGAAGATGAAACGTGGCTGGGTCTTTCAGCATGACAATGATCCCAAACACACCGCCCGGGCAACGAATGAGTGGCTTCGTAAGAAGCATTTCAAGGTCCTGGAGTGGCCTAGCCAGTCTCCAGATCTCAACCCCATAGAAAATCTTTGGAGGGAGTTGAAAGTCCGTGTTGCCCAGCAACAGCCCCAAAACATCACTGCTCTAGAGGAGATCTGCATGGAGGAATGGGCCAAAATACCAGCAACAGTGTGTGAAAACCTTGTGAAGACTTACAGAAAACATTTGACCTCTGTCATTGCCAACAAAGGGTATATAACAAAGTATTGAGATAAACTTTTGTTATTGACCAAATACTTATTTTCCACAATAATTTGCAAATAAATTCATAAAAAATCCTACAATGTGATTTTCTGGATTTTTTTTCTCATTTTGTCTGTCATAGTTTAAGTGTACCTATGATGAAAATTACAGGCCTCTCTCATCTTTTTAAGTGGGAGAACTTGCACAATTGGTGGCTGACTAAATACTTTTTTGCCCCCCCTGTACCTCTCTTCTGTGTTACAATCACTAAATCCATGTATATACTTCTCAGATTGAGAAATGGACGTGCAGTAACATATTAGTTGACACCATAGCTTGGGGGGGGGGGGGGGGTGTTTTTGTGGCATTGCTCCCCCATCTTCCTAAATATAGAGATTTGCTACTAATATTCCTGGACTTGTCACATTGGGAAAGGAAGCCTATATTTGGATGAGTGTAATACCTACAATATTTACCTTTATCTTGTGGTCCAGAATGAAGAGCACGATACGGTTAATTTCTTGTAGTAGTGATTCATTGAAAATGGTAAATGAAAGCCCAATTGTGTTCGGTAAGTCATCTTTTGCTTAGTATACAAAATAAAGCTCACTGAATTTGATATTTAATGTAAGGTTATCATTATATGTAATTATTGGGGTCATTGTTGGGTTATAACAGTGTATGTAATTATTGCGGTCAGTTTTGGGTTATAACAGTGTATATAATTACTACTGAGCTTTGAGGTGTTCTGTGTAGTAATGTGAGACGGTATTAATTCACAACAGATTTACAGTAGATAATCTCAGGAGTGAAAATAACAGCACTAACATCCAATAACTAGGGTGTGTGTGTGCGTGTGTGTGCGTGCGTGTGTGTGTGTGCGCGTGTGTGTGTGTGCGTGTGTGTGTGTGTGTGTGTGCGTGTGTGCGCGTGTGTGTGTGCGTGCGTGTGTGTGTGTGTGTGCGTGTGTGTGTGTGCGCATGCGCATGTGTGTGTGTGTTTGCGTGTGTGCGTGTGTGTGTGTGTCACTCGTGTAGTGTATGAAAGTCAGAGAGAGCGCCCGTTCGTGTCTCCGCTCTTTGACACTAGTGTTCTGTCGGGTCTATTCCAGTCTGAGTACTGTCATCCTCAAAATGCCTTTTCAGCTGGACACTTTTCAAAACAATCGTAACCGGAGCCTCACTTTTACTGGGGCTCTGAGCCCGGACAGGGCTTAACATACCGCCTCTCATCTGGAGAGGGCTGGGGAGGCGTGTCTGTTGGGGTAGGGGGTGTAGGATACTCTTTCAGTGAGCACATGGCTCTGTAGTGTCTTGGGTGAGGAGATGAGTTAAGGAGACATATGGTGCCTTCGAAAATGATTCAAACCCTTTGACTTTTCCCACATTGTTTTAGTCTTATTCTAAAATGTATCAAATAAAATCATCAATCTACCCAGAATACCCCATAATGACACATCAAAAACGTTTTTTTTAGAAACTGTTGCTAATTTATAAACAATGTAACCTAAATATCACATTTACATAAGTATTTAGACCCTTTACTCAGTACTTTGTTGAAATACCGTTGGCAGCGATTTAAAGCCTCAAGTCTTCTTGGGTATGACGCTACAAGCTTGACATACCTCTATTTGGTCTAGTTTCTCCTATTCATCTCTGCAGATCCTCTCAAGCTCTGTCATGTTCGTTGGGGAGCGTTGCTGCACAGCTATTTTCAGGTCTCTCCAGAGATATTCGTCGGGTTCAAGTCTGGGCTCTGGCTCGGCCACTCAAGGACATTCTGAGCTGGACTTGAACCAGATCGATGTAGAATTTCAGGAAATTAGCTTTAAAACAAAATTATCCCAGCTCCAAGGCAGAATGTGTAGAAATTCAGGAAATTTGCTTTAAAATGGCAAAATTCTCTCAGCTCTGATTCTGCAGTTTAGGGGAAGACGCAATGAAAAAGAGTGAAAGGAGAGAAGTAAAGAGAAGATTGAGTGCCACCTAACTGACTGTACAGGAGTCTAATCACAGTGTGGTTGTGTAAACAGAACAGCATGTCCCCGTGTCAGCACTCTGCTTGTTTGTTATCTCTGAGTGGTGTCGTGCGTGTTTGTTATCTCTGAGTGGTGTCGTGCGTGTTTGTTATCTCTGAGTGGTGTCGTGCGTGTTTGTTATCTCTGAGTGGTGTCGTGCGTGCTTGTTATCTGTGAGTGGTGTCGTGCTTGTTATCTCTGAGTGGTGTCGTGCTTGTTATCTCTGAGTGGTGTCGTGCTTGTTATCTCTGAGTGGTGTCGTGCTTGTTTGTTATCTCTGAGTGGTGTCGTGCGTGTTTGTTATCTCTGAGTGGGGTCGTGTGTGTTTGTTATCTCTGAGTGGGGTCGTGCTTGTTTGTTATCTCTGAGTGGTGTCGTGCTTGTTTGTTATCTCTACACACAATACCCCATAATGACGAGCCAAAAACGGGTTTTTAGAAATGTTTTCTAATTTATTAAACATAAACTGAAATCACATTTACATTGTATTCAGACCCTTTACTTAGTACTTTGTTTAAGCACCTTTGGCAGAGATTACAGCCTCGAGTCTTCTTGGATATGATGCTACAAACTTGGCACACCTGTATTTGGCGAGTTTCTCCCATTCTTCTCTGCAAATCTGGCTGGGCCAGTCGGAGGTCCTGAGTGCTCTGGAGTAGGTTTTCAACAAGGATCTCTCTGTACTTTAATCCGTTAATCTTTACCTTGATCCTGACTAGTCTCCCAGTCCCTGCCGCAGAAAAACACCCACTGCATGATGCTGCCACCACCATGCTTCACCGTAGGGATGGTGCCAGGTTCCTCCAGACGTGACACTTGGCATTCAGGCCAAAGAGTTCAATTTTTCTTGGTTTCATCAGACCAGAGAATCTTGTTTATCATGGTCTGGGAATCTTTAGGTGCCTTCTGGAAAACTCCAAGTAGGCTGTCATGTGCCTTTTTACTGAGGAGTCGTTTCCGTCTGGCCACTCTACTATAAAGGCCTGATTGGTGGAATGCTGCAGAGATGGTTGTCCTTCGGGAAGGTTCTCCCATCTCCACGGAGGAACTCTGTGTCTCTGTCAGAGTGACCATTGGGTCACCTCCCTGACCAAGGCCCTTCACACCCAATTGCTCAGTTTGGCCGGGCAGCCAGCTCTAGGAAGAGCCTTGATGGTTCCAAACTTCTTCCATTTAAGAATGATGGAAGCCACTGTGTTTTTGGGGACCTTCAATGCTGCAGAAATTTTTTGTTCCCTTCCCCAGATCTTTGCCTCGACACAATTCTGTCACTGTGCTCTACGGACAAGTCCTTCGACTACATGACTTTGTTTTTTCTCTGACATACACTGTCTATTGTGGGACCTTATATAGACAGGTTTGTGCCATGCCAAATCATGTCCAATCAATTGAATCTCAAGGATGATCAATGGAAACAGGATGCACCTGAGTTCAATTTCGAGTCTCACAACAAAGGGACTGAATACTTATGTAAATAAGCTATTTCTGTTTCCATTTTTTTCCATTTGCAAAGAATTCTAAAAACTTTTTTCACTTCATCATAATGGGGTATTGTGATGTCATAATGGGGTATTGTGATGTCATTATGGGGTATTGTGATGTCATTATGGGGTATTGTGTGTAGATTGATGAGGGAAATCTTTTTTTAAATCCATTTTAGAATAAGGCTGTAACATAACAAAATGTGGAAAAAGTCAAGGGGTCTGAATACTTTCCGAATGCACTGTATATTCTATTTAGGCTTGTGTGCGTGTGTGTGTCCACATGATGTAGGGTGACCTTGGCGGTTTTCTCCAATGGACGAAGCTGTTCTATAATAACTCTAACTTGTCTTCCTCTCCTCCTCACATCTCCCTCTGTCACGTATTGGAGGTACATAGCAGCTCGTAAAGCTTAAGTCCCGATCTAGTTTCAGGGAGGGGAAACCCCTACCCTCCCCACGCTATCTGCTTCAAATTGCCCTGCCGTTGTGTGTGTGTGTGAGATGGGATGGATTGCTGATGACAGGTCACACTGCACCCAGTCAGATTTGCGTCCCTGAACCTTGCACCATACAAATGGACACACACTGTGTAAACGCTCATACCGTGCCTCACTTTCTCTCTTTTAACAGAAGACTGTCCATCTACATTATTTTAAATGTTTTAATCATTTAGCAGATGCTCTTATCCAGAGCAATTTGGGTTAATTAGGGTGCCTTGCTCAAGGGCACGTCTACAGATTTTTCACCTAGTTGGCTTGGGGATTCGAACCAGCGACTGGCACAATGCTCATTAGGCCCTAATCTATAGATTTCAAATGACTGGGAATATAGATACGCATCCGTTGGTCACAGATGTCTTTAAAATAGGTAGGTACGTGGATCAAAGAACCAGTCAGTATTTTTCAGTTTCCAGGAATTGTGTACAGATCCTAGCGACATGGGGCCGTGCATTATCATGCTGAAATGGCGGTGGATGAATGGTACCATAATTGGCCTCAGGATCTCGTGTTATTTAGTTATTTATTTTTGTAATATTCTCCCCAATTTCCTGGTATCCAATTGGTAGTTACAGTCTTGTCCCATCGCTGCAACTGCCGGAGGGACACCGTGCGTCTTCTGAAACACAACCCAACCAAGCCGCACTGCTTCTTGACACAATGCCCGCTTTACCCGGGAGCCAGCCGCACCAATGTGTCGGAGGAAATACCGTACACCTGGCGACCGTGTCAGCGTGCATGCTTCCAGCATGCCACAGGAGTCGCTAGAGTGCGATGGGACAAGGACATTACTGCTGGCCAAACCCTCCCCTAACCTGGACGACACTGGGCCAAACCCTCCCCTAACCTGGACGACGCTGGACCAAACCCTGCCCTAACCTGGACGACGCTGGGCCAAACCCTCCCCTAACCTGGATGACGCTGGGCCAAACCCTCCCCTAACCTGGACGACGCTGGGCCAAACACTCCCCTAACCTGGACGACGCTGGGCCAATTGTGCACCCATGGGTGTCCCGGTCGCGGCCGGCTGCAACAGAGCCTGGACTCGAACCAGGATCTCTAGTGGCACAGCTAGCACTGCGATGCAGTGCCTTAGACCACTGCGCCACTCGGGCGGCTTCGTCACCGTATTTCTGTGCATTCAAATTGCCATCAATAAAATGCAATTGTGTTCGTTGTCTGTAGCTTATGACCCCGCCCATACCATAACCCCAACACCACCATGGGGCACTCTGTTTACATCCTTGACTTTAGCAAACCGCTCACCCATCTGCCCGGTACAGTTGAAACCGGGATTCATCCCGTGAAGAGCACACTTCTCCAGCGTGCCAGTGGCCATCGAAGGTGATCATTTTCCTACTGAAGTGGGTTACGACACCAAACTGTTGTCAGGTCAAGACCCTGGTGAGGACGACGAGCACACAGATGAGCTTCCCTGAGGCCGTTTCTTCAGTTTCATCATTTGTCCGGGTGGTCTCAAACTATCCCGCAGGTGAAGAAGCAGGATGTAAAGGTCCTGGGTTGGCGTGGTTACACATGATCTGCCGTTGTGAGGCTGGTTGGATGTACTGCCAAATTCTCCAAAACAACATTATGGTAGAGAATTTAACATTACATTCTCTGGCAACAGCTCTGATGGACATCCCTGCAGTCAGCATGCCAATTGCACACTTCCTCATAACTTGAGACATCTGTGGCATTGTGTTGTGACAAAACTGCACATTTTTAGAGGGGCCTTTTATTGTCCCAAGCACAAGGTGCACCTGTGTAATGATCATGACTTTTAATCAGCTTCTTGATATGCCACTCCTGTTAATCCATTCATCTATCTTGACAAAGGAGAAAATGCTCCCTAACTGGGACATAAACACATTTGTGCACATAATCTGAGCTAAATAAGTGTTTTGTGTATATGGGACATTTCTGAGATCTTTTATTTCAACTCCTGAAACACTTTACATGTTCCGTTTATATTTCTGTTCAGTGTATCTCTCCTTATCCCTCCATCTCTCTTTTCCTTATTCTGTTCATCTTTCTCTCCTCTCCCTCCATCTCTCGTTTCCTTATTCTGTTCATCTTTCTCTCCTCTCCCTCCATCTCTCTTTTCCTTATTCTGTTCATCTCTCTCTCCTCTCCCTCCATCTCTCTTTTCCTTATTCTGTTCATCTTTCTCTCCTCTCCCTCCATCTCTTTTTTCCTTATTCTGTCCATCTCTCTCCATCTCTCTCTCTCTCCTATCCATTCATCTCTCTCTTGCTTTTCTGTCCATCTCTCTCTTTCCTATACCTCCATCTCTCTTTTTCTTATTCTGTCAATCTCTCTCTCTTATCCGTCCATCTTTCTCTTACACCTCTCCTTTATGCCTTTGAACAGACACTCTGTTTCTTTAATTTTTCTGTCAGCTGGTTCCCCTTTAAACACACCTCCATTTGTTCTCGCATGCTCTATTTTTAGGAGCTCCATTAGGAGCCATTCGGTTTTGCTGTGTGTGTGTGTGTGTGTGTGTGTGTGTGTGTGTGTGTGTGTGTGTGTGTGTGTGTGTGTGTGTGTGTGTGTGTGTGTGTGTGTGTGTGTGTGTATGTGTGTGTGTGTGGGCGGGTGGCAGGGTGGTCAGGTGGGTTTAAAGGCCTGTTGCAGCGAAACTAATAGCCATATTAGCCAATTATCCTACATTTAAAAACAAATCACCAAGGCTTGCACACACACAACTGGAAGGGTTGATTAGTAGGTTGACTAACTGAAGGGTTGATTAGTAGGTTGACTAACTGAAGGGTTGATTAGTAGATTCACTAACTGAAGGTTTGATTAGTAGGATGACTAACTGAAGGGTTGATTAGTAGATTGACTAACTGGAAGGTTGATTAGTAGGTTGACTAACTGAAGGGTTGATTAGTAGGTTGACTAACTGAAGGGTTGATTAGTAGATTGACTAACTGGAAGGTTGATTAGTAGGTTGACTAACTGAAGGGTTGATTAGTAGGTTGACTAACTGAAGGGTTGATTAGTAGGTTGACTAACTGAAGGGTTGATTAGTAGGTTGACTAACTGAAGGGTTGATTAGTAGGTTGACTAACTGAAGGGTTGATTAGTAGGTTGACTAACTGAAGGGTTGATTAGTAGGTTGACTAACTGAAGGGTTGATTAGTAGGTTGACTAACTGAAGGGTTGATTAGTAGATTGACTAACTGAAGGGTTGATTAGTAGGTTGACTAACTGAAGGGTTGATTAGTAGATTGACTAACTGAAGGGTTGATTAGTAGGTTGACTAACTGAAAAGTTGATTAGTAGGTTGACTAACTGAAGGGTTGATTAGTAGGTTGACTAACTGAAGGATTGATTAGTAGGTTGACTAACTGAAGGGCTGATTAGTAGGTTGACTAACTGAAGGGTTGATTAGTAGGTTGACTAATTGAAGGGTTGATTAGTAGATTGACTAACTGGAAGGTTGATTAGTAGGTTGACTAACTGAAGGGTTGATTAGTAGGTTGACTAACTGAAGGGTTGATTAGTAGATTGACTAACTGAAGGGTTGATTAGTAGGTTGACTAACTGAACGGTTGATTAGTAGGTTGACTAATTCGTTTCCTTGTGCGTTGGTGTGGGGGGTTTGTGAGAGAGAAGTGCATGTGTGTTTGAGGACTTGACAGTTAATTGTTGTTTGAGTGTTAGTGTTCATCATGTTGTTCTGTGTTCCCCTCAGATCCTGTTTGTGTTCATCATGTTGTTCTGTGTTCCCCTCAGATCCTGTTTGTGTTCATCATGTTGTTCTGTGTTCCCCTCAGATCATGACACACCAAAGACATGGTTCAGAAGGTAAGGGTACTACAGTTATTCTCTCAATCTAACTAATCAATGATCACTACTTCACCAGTCATCAATATATAGCCACTAGTCACAAGTATTGACCTTATATAGATATATACTAACTACTGGTGACTTGTGGTCATATAGATGGTCAACTGCTACGTCCTCTTTGTTGACCCTTTGACACTTGACTTCCTGTGTGTGTGTCCGATGAACTTGGAAGTGATCTATGGTGACAGGCTCGATCATTATCAACCAAATGTAGCAGTGCGATTCGGTTTGATTAGAGAACGAATCGATGCGATTCAGTTAAATGTGATACGATGCTCTAACTAAATTAAAATCTGCTGCTGATGGAACTCATGAGCTGGATATGTCTGAGTGGACTTGTCTGTCTCTGTCTGTCTGTCTGTCTCTCTGTCTGTCTGAGTGGACTTGTCTGAGCTCTCTGAGCTGTGTGTGTGTGTGTGTGTGCGATGTAGGCCCCTGAGCTGAGCCATAATGGAGACATCTACCACCCCACTATCAGATTAGAGCCATAAAGGAGACTAGACATTGTCGTGTCTTTACAATCATTAACTGAAGACTTCTAGTTTTTATCAAAGATTGTCTGTAATTAGCATTTCGTGATTAACTAATCAGGCAAATGTAATTAACTAGGAAGTTGGGGCACCAACGAAATGATTCAGTTTACAAAGTTATAATTATCCTAATATAACTTTTCAGATATTTTAATATCTGATCAAATAGTCTTCTGATTTAATGACTTATTCTTTACTTAGCCTCACGTTAGTCTAATTCCAAACGTCGTAAATTGTTGGTTATCTGCACGAACCCAGTCTTCACTATGAGTCATCCATACATCAACTGTCTTAAATCATTTATTTACTAAGTAATTCACAGAAATGTATAAACAAACAGTAGATAGTTACAAGGAAAGGGTAGCCTAGTGGTTAGAGCGTTGGACTAGTAACCGGAAGGTTGCAAGTTCAAACCCCCGAGCTGACAAGGTACGAATCTGTCGTTCTGCCCCTGAACAGGCAGTTAACCCACTGTTCCTAGGCCGTCATTGAAAATAAGAATTTGTTCATAACTGACTTGCCTAGTTAAATAAAAAAAGGAAATGAAGAGTTGGAGTTCCCCTAGTGGTATAAACCGGTATTGCGTCTTGGTGGACAGAAAGGGAAGTGGGGGTCAACTGAGATGGGACACTAAAGTTGATAATTATAACAATTGAAATGCTAATCCTTTGCACATGAACGCTCACTCATTCAGGAACAATTGCAATCAATATACAGTGGGGAGAACAAGTATTTGATACACTGATGATTTTGCAGGTTTTCCTACTTACAAAGTATGTAGAGGTCTGTAATTTTTATCATAGGTACACTTCAACTGTGAGAGACGGAATCTAACAAAAATCCAGAAAATCCCATTGTATGATTTTTAAGTAATTAATTAGCATTTTATTGCATGACATAAGTATTTGATCACCTACCAACCAGTAAGAATTCTGGCTCTCACAGACCTGTTAGTTTTTCTTTAAGAAGCCCTCCTGTTCTCCACTCATTACCTGTATTAACTGCACCTGTTTGAACTCATTACCTGCATAAAAGACACCTGTCCACACACTCAATCAAACAGACCCCAACCTCTCCACAATGGCCAAGACCAAAGAGCTGTATAAGGACATCAGGGGTAAAATTGTCGACCTGCACAAGGCTGGGATGGGCTACAGGACAATAGGCAAGCAGCTTGGTGAGAAGGCAACAATTATTAGAAAATGGAAGAAGTTCAAGATGACGGTCAATCACCCTCGGTCTGGGGCTCCATGCAAGATCTCACCTCGTGGGGCATCAATGATCACGAGGAAGGTGAGGGATCAGCCCAGAACTACACGGCAGGACATGGTCAATGACCTGAAGAGAGCTGGGACCACAGTCTCAAAGAGAACCATTAGTAACACACTACGCCGTCATGGATTAAAATCCTGCAGCGCACGCAAGGTCCTCCTTAGGTAGCCTGTTCCCACCTGGTGTTTGTGGGTAGTTATTGTCTGTTTAGTGTGTGTTGCACCTGACAGCTGTTTCGGTTGTTCTTTTTGTTACTTTGTATTTAGTGTTCAGTTCTATTTAATAAGATGCCGAGGCTACTGGGGATGTTCAGCACTCATACCAAGTGGAATGTAGATGAATGACTGTCAACGTAGTTCCACCGCAAGATAAAGGATAAGAGATTTTCTTTAGGTATGAAGAAAACAAATTAAATGATTATGAATCAGTGATTTGTAATGTTTGAATCTGGGATTTTTTTTTTTTTCCGCCTCGGGAAACGATCTGACTCTAGGAGTTTGATCATGATGGAGTCTCTCCCTCTCTCTGTCTCTCCCTCTCTATGTCTCTCCCTCTCTCTGTCCCTCCCTCTCTATGTCTCTCCCTCTCTCTGTCTCTCCCTCTCTATGTCTCTCCCTCTCTCTGTCTCTCCCTCTCTATGTCTCTCCCTCTCTCTGTCCCTCCCTCTCTATGTCTCTCCCTCTCTCTGTCCCTCCCTCTCTGTCTCTCCCTCTCTCTGTCCCTCCCTCTCTGTCTCTCCCTCTCTCTGTCCCTCCCTCTCTATGTCTCTCCCTCTCTCTGTCCCTCCCTCTCTATGTCTCTCCCTCTCTCTGTCCCTCCCTCTCTCTGTCCCTCCCTCTCTCTGTCCCTCCCTCTCTCTGTCCCTCCCTCTCTCTGTCCCTCCCTCTCTATGTCGCTCCCTCTCTCTGTCCCTCCCTCTCTATGTCTCTCCCTCTCTCTGTCTCTCCCTCTCTCTGTCCCTCCCTCTCTCCCTCTCTATGTCCCTCCCTCTCTATGTCTCTCCCTCTCTCCCTCTCTCCCTCTCTCTGTCCCTCCCTCTCTCTGTCCCTCCCTCTCTCTGTCCCTCCCTCTCTATGTCTCTCCCTCTCTCTGTCCCTCCCTCTCTATGTCTCTCCCTCTCTCTGTCTCTCCCTCTCTCTGTCCCTCCCTCTCTCCCTCTCTATGTCCCTCCCTCTCTATGTCCCTCCCTCTCTCTGTCCCTCCCTCTCTCTGTCCCTCCCTCTCTCTGTCCCTCCCTCTCTCTGTCCCTCCCTCTCTATGTCTCTCCCTCTCTCTGTCCCTCCCTCTCTGTCTCTCCCTCTCTCTGTCCCTCCCTCTCTATGTCTCTCCCTCTCTCTGTCCCTCCCTCTCTATGTCTCTCCCTCTCTCCCTCTCTCCCTCTCTCTGTCCCTCCCTCTCTATGTCCCTCTCTCTCTCCCTCTCTCTGTCTCTCCCTCTCTCTGTCCCTCCCTCTCTCCCTCTCTATGTCCCTCCCTCTCTATGTCTCTCCCTCTCTCCCTCTCTCTGTCCCTCCCTCTCTATGTCCCTCTCTCTCTCCCTCTCTCTGTCCCTCCCTCTCTCTGTCTCTCCCTCTCTATGTCCCTCTCTCTCTCCCTCTCTCTGTCTCTCCCTCTCTCTGTCCCTCCCTCTCTATGTCTCTCCCTCTCTCTGTCCCTCCCTCTCTCTGTCCCTCCCTCTCTATGTCTCTCCCTCTCTCTGTCCCTCCCTCTCTATGTCTCTCACTCTCTCTGTCCCTCCCTCTCTATGTCTCTCCCTCTCTCTGTCCCTCCCTCTCTGTCTCTCCCTCTCTCTGTCCCTCCCTCTCTATGTCTCTCCCTCTCTCTGTCCCTACCTCTCTATGTCTCTCCCTCTCTCTGTCCCTCCCTCTCTATGTCTCTCCCTCTCTCTGTCCCTCCCTCTCTATGTCTCTCCCTCTCTCTGTCCCTCCCTCTCTCTGTCTCTCCCTCTCTCCCTCTCTCTGTCTCTCCCTCTCTATGTCTCTCCCTCTCTCTGTCCCTCCCTCTCTCTGTCTCTCCCTCTCTCTGTCCCTCCCTCTCTCCCTCTCTGTCCCTCCCTCTCTATGTCTCTCCCTCTCTCCCTCTCTCTGTCCCTCCCTCTCTATGTCTCTCCCTCTCGTTGTCCCTCCCTCTCCCTCTCTCTGTCCCTCCCTCTCTCCCTCTCTCTGTCCCTCCCTCTCTATGTCCCTCCCTCTCTCTGTCCCTCCCTCTCTATGTCCCTCCCTCTCTCCCTCTCTCTGTCCCTCCCTCTCTATGTCTCTCCCTCTCTCTGTCCCTCCCTCTCTCTGTCCCTCCCTCTCTATGTCCCTCCCTCTCTCCCTCTCTCTGTCCCTCCCTCTCTATGTCCCTCCCTCTGTCCCTCCCTCTCTATGTCCCTCCCTCTCTCCCTCTCTCTGTCCCTCCCTCTCTATGTCCCTCCCTCTCTCCCTCTCTCTGTCCCTCCCTCTCTCTGTCCCTCCCTCTCTCTGTCCCTCCCTCTCTCCCTCTCTCTGTCCCTCCCTCTCTCCCTCTCTATGTCCCTCCCTCTCTATGTCCCTCCCTCTCTCCCTCTCTCTGTCCCTCCCTCTCTCTGTCTCTCCCTCTCTCCCTCTCTCTGTCTCTCCCTCTCTCTGTCCCTCCCTCTCTGTCTCTCCCTCTCTCTGTCCCTCCCTCTCTCCCTCTCTATGTCTCTCCCTCTCTCTGTCCCTCCCTCTCTCCCTCTCTCAGTCCCTCCCTCTCTATGTCCCTCCCTCCCTCTCTCTGTCCCTCCCTCTCTCTGTCCCTCCCTCTCTCCCTCTCTCTGTCCCTCCCTCTCTCTGTCCCTCCCTCTCTCCCTCTCTCTGTCCCTCCCTCTCTATGTCCCTCCCTCTCTCCCTCTCTCTGTCCCTCCCTCTCTATGTCCCTCCCTCCCTCTCTCTGTCCCTCCCTCTCTATGTCCCTCCCTCTCTCCCTCTCTCTGTCCCTCCCTCTCTATGTCCCTCCCTCTCTCCCTCTCTCTGTCCCTCCCTCTCTCTGTCCCTCCCTCTCTCTGTCCCTCCCTCTCTCCCTCTCTCTGTCCCTCCCTCTCTCCCTCTCTATGTCCCTCCCTCTCTATGTCCCTCCCTCTCTCCCTCTCTCTGTCCCTCCCTCTCTCTGTCTCTCCCTCTCTCCCTCTCTCTGTCTCTCCCTCTCTATGTCTCTCCCTCTCTCTGTCCCTCCCTCTCTGTCTCTCCCTCTCTCTGTCCCTCCCTCTCTCCCTCTCTATGTCTCTCCCTCTCTCTGTCCCTCCCTCTCTCCCTCTCTCAGTCCCCTCCCTCTCTATGTCCCTCCCTCCCTCTCTCTGTCCCTCCCTCTCTCTGTCCCTCCCTCTCTCCCTCTCTCTGTCCCTCCCTCTCTCTGTCCCTCCCTCTCTCCCTCTCTCTGTCCCTCCCTCTCTATGTCCCTCCCTCTCTCCCTCTCTCTGTCCCTCCCTCTCTATGTCCCTCCCTCCCTCTCTCTGTCCCTCCCTCTCTATGTCCCTCCCTCTCTCCCTCTCTCTGTCCCTCCCTCTCTATGTCCCTCCCTCTCTCCCTCTCTCTGTCCCTCCCTCTCTATGTCCCTCCCTCCCTCTCTCTGTCCCTCCCTCTCTCTGTCCCTCCCTCTCTCTGTCCCTCCCTCTCTATGTCCCTCCCTCTCTCCCTCTCTCTGTCCCTTGTTTCCTAGTCTGTAGACCTCCAGACTGGAGCTGTTGGACTTGTCTGTCCCGTATCGTATCAGAGCCCATCTTGATTGAAAGGGAAAGATGCCCTAAGACCCCTAATATTTAGTTCACAGAAACTTGAGTCCTTGGTCTTCTCGTCTGTCTGTAGGTGGCACTGTGTGTTGCTCTAGTCTAGAGGGAGGAGAGAGAGGGGTTCTGTAACAGAGTACTCAACACTGATTTACTAGCACATTATTCACTTAGCCTTTGTGTGTGTGTGTGTGTGTGTGGTTTCAACTGGGAATACCAAATGGGTATTCAGCTGCTCAGCTTCTAATGAATTGACGATCTCAGCCACACACAGACACATAGTGATCTCTCTCTCTATCTATTTATCTATATATTCCCAGATTACTCCCTGGCACTGGGTCTCTCTCAATTCAGTTCAAGGGGCTTTATTGGCTTGGGAAACATATGTTAACATTGCCAAAGCAAGTGAAGTAGATAATATACAAATGTGAAATAAACAATAAAAAGGAACAGTAAACATTACACTCACAGAAGTTCCAAAAGAATAAAGACATTACAAATGTCATATTATGTATATATACAGTGTTGTAACAATGTAGAAATGGTTAAAGTACCAAAGGGAAAATAATTCAACATAAATATGGGTTGTATTTACAATGGTGTTTGTTCTTCACTGGTTGGCCTTTTCTTGTGGCAACAGGTCGTAAACCTTGCTGCTGTGATATTTCACCCAATAGATATGGGAGTTTATCAAGCTTGGATTTGTTTTCAAATTCTCTGTGGATCTGTGTAATCTGAGGGAAATATGTGTCTCTATGGTCATATATTTGGCAGGAGGTTAGGAAGTGCAGCTCAGTTTCCACCTCATTTTGTGGGCAGTGTGCACATAGCCTGTCTTCTCTTGAGAGCCAAGTCTGCCTACGGAAGCTTTTCTCAATAGCAAGGCTATGCTCTCTGAGTCTGTACATAGTCAAAGCTGTCCTTAAGTTTGGGTCAGTCACAGTGGTCAGGTATTCTGCCACTTTGTACTCTCTGTGTAGGGTCAGTCACAGTGGTCAGGTATTCTGCCACTGTGTACTCTCTGTGTAGGGTCAGTCACAGTGGTCAGGTATTCTGCCACTGTGTACTCTCTGTGTAGGGTCAGTCACAGTGGTCAGGTATTCTGCCACTGTGTACTCTCTGTGTAGGGTCAGTCACAGTGGTCAGGTATTCTGCCACTGTGTACTCTCTGTGTAGGGTCAGTCACAGTGGTCAGGTATTCTGCCACTGTGTACTCTCTGTGTAGGGTCAGTCACAGTGGTCAGGTATTCTGCCACTGTGTACTCTCTGTTTAGGGCCAGTCCCAGTGGTCAGGTATTCTGCCACTGTGTACTCTCTGTTTAGGGCCAGTCCCAGTGGTCAGGTATTCTGCCACTGTGTACTCTCTGTGTAGGGTCAGTCACAGTGGTCAGGTATTCTGCCACTGTGTACTCTCTGTGTAGGGTCAGTCACAGTGGTCAGGTATTCTGCCACTGTGTACTCTCTGTGTAGGGTCAGTCACAGTGGTCAGGTATTCTGCCACTGTGTACTCTCTGTGTAGGGTCAGTCACAGTGGTCAGGTATTCTGCCACTGTGTACTCTCTGTGTAGGGTCAGTCCCAGTGGTCAGGTATTCTGCCACTGTGTACTCTCTGTGTAGGGTCAGTCACAGTGGTCAGGTATTCTGCCGCTGTGTACTCTCTGTGTAGGGTCAGTCACAGTGGTCAGGTATTCTGCCACTGTGTACTCTCTGTGTAGGGTCAGTCACAGTGGTCAGGTATTCTGCCACTGTGTACTCTCTGTGTAGGGTCAGTCACAGTGGTCAGGTATTCTGCCACTGTGTACTCTCTGTGTAGGGTCAGTCACAGTGGTCAGGTATTCTGCCACTGTGTACTCTCTGTGTAGGGTCAGTCACAGTGGTCAGTGTGTACTCTTTGTGTAGGGTCAGTCCCAGTGGTCAGGTATTCTGCCGCTGTGTACTCTCTGTGTAGGGTCAGTCACAGTGGTCAGGTATTCTGCCACTGTGTACTCTCTGTGTAGGGTCAGTCACAGTGGTCAGGTATTCTGCCACTGTGTACTCTCTGTGTAGGGTCAGTCACAGTGGTCAGGTATTCTGCCACTGTGTACTCTCTGTGTAGGGTCAGTCACAGTGGTCAGGTATTCTGCCACTGTGTACTCTCTGTGTAGGGTCAGTCCCAGTGGTCAGGTATTCTGCCACTGTGTACTCTCTGTGTAGGGTCAGTCACAGTGGTCAGGTATTCTGCCACTGTGTACTCTCTGTGTAGGGTCAGTCCCAGTGGTCAGGTATTCTGCCACTGTGTACTCTCTGTGTAGGGTCAGTCCCAGTGGTCAGGTATTCTGCCACTGTGTACTCTCTGTGTAGGGTCAGTCCCAGTGGTCAGGTATTCTGCCACTGTGTACTCTCTGTGTAGGGTCAGTCACAGTGGTCAGGTATTCTGCCGCTGTGTACTCTCTGTGTAGGGTCAGTCACAGTGGTCAGGTATTCTGCCACTGTGTACTCTCTGTGTAGGGTCAGTCACAGTGGTCAGGTATTCTGCCACTGTGTACTCTCTGTGTAGGGTCAGTCACAGTGGTCAGGTATTCTGCCACTGTGTACTCTCTGTGTAGGGTCAGTCACAGTGGTCAGGTATTCTGCCACTGTGTACTCTCTGTGTAGGGTCAGTCACAGTGGTCAGTGTGTACTCTTTGTGTAGGGTCAGTCCCAGTGGTCAGGTATTCTGCCGCTGTGTACTCTCTGTGTAGGGTCAGTCACAGTGGTCAGGTATTCTGCCACTGTGTACTCTCTGTGTAGGGTCAGTCACAGTGGTCAGGTATTCTGCCACTGTGTACTCTCTGTGTAGGGTCAGTCACAGTGGTCAGGTATTCTGCCACTGTGTACTCTCTGTGTAGGGTCAGTCACAGTGGTCAGGTATTCTGCCACTGTGTACTCTCTGTGTAGGGTCAGTCCCAGTGGTCAGGTATTCTGCCACTGTGTACTCTCTGTGTAGGGTCAGTCACAGTGGTCAGGTATTCTGCCACTGTGTACTCTCTGTGTAGGGTCAGTCCCAGTGGTCAGGTATTCTGCCACTGTGTACTCTCTGTGTAGGGTCAGTCCCAGTGGTCAGGTATTCTGCCACTGTGTACTCTCTGTGTAGGGTCAGTCACAGTGGTCAGGTATTCTGCCACTTTGTACTCTCTGTGTAGGGTCAGTCCCAGTGGTCAGGTATTCTGCCACTGTGTACTCTCTGTGTAGGGTCAGTCCCAGTGGTCAGGTATTCTGCCACTGTGTACTCTCTGTGTAGGGTCAGTCACAGTGGTCAGGTATTCTGCCGCTGTGTACTCTCTGTGTAGGGTCAGTCACAGTGGTCAGGTATTCTGCCACTGTGTACTCTCTGTGTAGGGTCAGTCACAGTGGTCAGGTATTCTGCCACTGTGTACTCTCTGTGTAGGGTCAGTCACAGTGGTCAGGTATTCTGCCACTGTGTACTCTCTGTGTAGGGTCAGTCACAGTGGTCAGGTATTCTGCCACTGTGTACTCTCTGTGTAGGGTCAGTCACAGTGGTCAGTGTGTACTCTCTGTGTAGGGTCAGTCCCAGTGGTCAGGTATTCTGCCGCTGTGTACTCTCTGTGTAGGGTCAGTCACAGTGGTCAGGTATTCTGCCGCTGTGTACTCTCTGTGTAGGGTCAGTCACAGTGGTCAGGTATTCTGCCACTGTGTACTCTCTGTGTAGGGTCAGTCACAGTGGTCAGGTATTCTGCCACTGTGTACTCTCTGTGTAGGGTCAGTCACAGTGGTCAGGTATTCTGCCACTGTGTACTCTCTGTGTAGGGTCAGTCACAGTGGTCAGGTATTCTGCCACTGTGTACTCTCTGTGTAGGCCCAAATAGCATTCTAGTTTACTCCGTTTTTTTGTAATTGTTTCCAATGTGTCAAGTAATTATCTTTTTGTTTTCTCATGAATTGGTTGGGTCTAATTGTGTTGCTGTCCTGGGGCTCTGTGGGGTGTGTTTGTGAACAGTGCCACAGGACCAGCTTGCTGAGGGGACTCTTGTCCAGGTTCATGTCTCTGTAGGTGATGGTTTTGTTATGGAAGGTTTGGGAATCGCTTTCTTTTAGGTGGTTGTAGAATTTAGCATCTCTTTTCTGGATTTTGATATTTAGCGGGTAAAGGCCTAGTTCTGCTCTGCATGCATTATTTGGTGTTTTATGTTGTACACTGAGGATATTTTTTGCAGAATTCTGCATGCATGGGGCGGCAGGGTAGCCTAGTGGTTAGAGCGTTGGACTAGTAACCGGAAGGTTGTAAGTTCAAATCCCCGAGCTGACAAGGTAGAAATCTGTCATTCTGCCCCTGAACAGGCAGTTAACCCACTGTTCCTAGGCCGTCATTGAAAATAAGAATTTGTTCTTAACTGACTTGCCTAGTAAAATAAAGGTTCAAAAAAATTAATAAATGCATTCTCAATTTGGTGTTTGTCCTATTTTGTGAATTATTGGTTGGTGAGCGGACCCCAGACCTCACAACCATAAAGGGCAATGGGTTCTACAGCTGATTCAAGTATTTTTAGCCAGATCCTAATTGATATGTCAAATGTTATGTTCCTTTTGACGGCATAGAAGGCCTTTCTCTCCTTGTCTCTCAGATCATTCAAAGCTTTGTGGAAGTTACCTGCGGCGCTGATGTTTAGGCCAAGGTATGTATAGTTTTTTATGTGCTGTAGGGCAAAGGTGTCTAGATGGAATTTGTATTTGTGGTCCTGGCGACTGGACCTTTTTTGGAACACCATTATTTTGGTCTTACTGAGATTTACTGTCATGGCCCAGGTCTGGCAGAATCTGTGCAGAAGATCTCTCCTCTACTTCTCTCCTCTACTTCTCTCCTCTACTTCTCTCCTCTACCCTCTCTCTCTCTCCTCTACCCTCTACCCTCTCTCCTCTACTCTCTCCCCTACCCTCTCTCTCCCCTACCCTTTCTCTACCCTCTATCTCTCGCTCTCTCTCTTTCTCTCCTCTATCCTCTCTCTCTCTCTCCTCTATCCTCTCTCTCTCTCTCCTCTACCCTCTCTCTCTCTCCTCTACCCTCTCTCTCTCTCTGCTCTACCCCCTCTCTCTCTCTACCCCCTCTCTCTCTGCTCTACCCCCTCTCTCTCTGCTCTACCCCCTCTCTCTCTGCTCTACCCCCTCTCTCTCTCCTCTACCCTCTCTCTCTCCTCTACCCTCTCTCTCTCCTCTACCCCCTCTCTCTCTGCTCTACCCCCTCTCTCTCTGCTCTACCCCCTCTCTCTCCTCTCTCTCCTCTCTCTCCTCTCTCTCCTCTATCCTCTCTCTCTCTATCCTCTCTCTCTCTATCCTCTCTCTCTCTCTCCTCTATCCTCTCTCTCTCTCTCCTCTACCCTCTCCTCTCTCTCCTCTACCCTCTCTCTCTCTCCTCTACCCTCTCTCTCTCTCCTCTACCCCCTCTCTCTCTGCTCTACCCCCCTCTCTCTCCTCTCACTCCTCTTTCTCCTCTCTCTCTCTCTCTCTCCTCTACCTTCTCTCCAACTCACTGAGGAGGAGGAATATAAAGACCTCTTGACAATTCACCTGCCCTCTCTGTACCACTAACGTTTACAGCAACATCTTTCAGGGAGCGCTATGTACGCACACACACATGAACATGCACACACACATGAACATGCACACACACATGAACATGCACACACACATGAACATGCACACACACATGAACATGCACACACACATGAACATGCGCACACACACACATTTGGTCATTCCCATGAAGCATACTCCTCCAGTCTTATTTTTAGATAGACTGTCTCTTACACATTGGCATAGTTTACATTCCTGCAATTTAAAATTCCTACCCTCCCCTCCTACAACCCTTCCTAACCCCCCCACCCCACCCTCCCCTCCTACAACCCTTCCTAACCCCCCCACCCTCCCCTCCTACAACTCTCCCCTTCTACAACCCTTCCTATCCCCCCACCCTCCCCTAACACAACCCTTCCTACCCCCCACCCACCCTCCCTTTCTACAACCCTTCCTAACCCCCCCTCCCCTACTACAACCCTTCCTAACCCCCCACCCTCCCCTTCTACAACCCTTCCTAACCCCCCCCCCACCCTCCTACAACCCTTCCTAACCCCCCACCCTCCCCTTCTACAACCCTTCCTAACCCCCCACCCTCCCCTTCTACAACCCTTCCTAACCCCCCCCCCCACCCTCCCCTCCTACAACCCTTCCTAACCCTCCCCTCCTACAACCCTTCCTAACCCCGTGGTGACTGGGGAAGGTGTTATTATCATTCTGTAATTAATTAGAGAGACACAGCTTTCTGTTGTCGTGGAGAAAGTCATAAAGCTGAGAGAGACTCTCCCCTTCCATGGGTCTGAACACACACACACACCATGGTTTCCGTTAGCCGGTAATTGCCGGCTTTTGACCAATAAATGTTTTTATTTAAAAGCTGATAAATAGGCCAAATTGACCGGGAGAGAAAAGGGCAGGTTATCAGGGCGTCATCATCCTCCACCACTTTACAACCAGGAGCTGGAGGCAGTGAGCATTTTAAAATCGTACCTCGTTGTTTCATTTTTACTTCATATTATGAGGCATGTCTTAGCTTGCTTGGAAATCCAACCATAAAAACGTTATTTTCTAATTCTTAGCTGTGTGAGTTTTAAGTTCGGGGAAGCATGCAATTTATCCAACCATTTTTACCAATCTGGTGGCAGTCATGATTTTCAAATGCTCATTTTCCTCAAACAATTTCCATTGTAATAATAAAGTTTCTCAATCGTTGTCACATGGTTAATCGCAAAACATCTTAATTAAAATGTATAAATCAATTAAAATGTATAACATTTGACCAAATTGAGACCACCAGCCTCTGCCATATGGACACACCTCCAGCCACCTCAGTCATAGACTGTTCTCTCTACTACCGCATGGCAAGCGGTACCAGAGTGCCAAGTCTTGTACAAAAAGGTTTCTCAACAGTTTTTACCCCCAAGCCATAAGACTCCTGAATAGGTCATCAAATGGCAACCCAGACTATTTGCATATTGTGCCCCCCCCCCCAACCCCTCTTTACACTGCTGCTACTCTCTGTTATCATATATGCATAGTCACTTTAACTATACATTCATATTAGAGCTCGACCGATTATGATTTTTCAACGCCGATACCGATTAATGGAGGACAAAAAAAGCCGGTACCGATTAATCGGCCGATTTATATATTTTTTTTAAACAAATGTATTTGTAATAATGACAATTACAACAATACTGAATTAACACTTATTTTAACTTAATATAATACATCAATAAAATCTATTTAGCCTCAAGTAGATAATGAAACATGTTCAATCTGGTTTAAATAATGCAAACACAAAGTGTTGGAGTTGAAAGTAAAAGTGCAATATGTGCTGTGTAAGAAAGCTAACGTTTAAGTTGCTTGCTCAGAACATGAGAACATATGAAAGCTGGTTGTTCCTTTTAACATGAGTCTTCAATATTCCCAGGTAAGAAGTTTTAGGTTGTAGTTATTATAGGAATTATAGGATTATTTCCCTCTATACCATTTGTATTTCATTAACCTTTGACTACTGGATGTTCTTGTAGGCACTTTAGTATTGCCGTCCCTCCCCTCGCTTCTCCCTGGGCTCGAACCAGCAACACAACGACAACAGCCACCACATCGAAGCAGCGTTACCCATGCAGAGCAAGGGAAAAACCTCTCCAAGGCTCAGAGCAAATGACGTTTGAAACGCTATTAGCGCCCGCTAACTAGCTAGCCATTTCACTTCAACAGCCCTACTGTACCACTGTTGACTGTAGGTGCACTTGATTCAACAGCCCTTACTGTACCACTGTTGACTGTAGGTGCACTTGATTCAACAAGCCCTACTGTACCACTGTTGACTGTAGGCACACTTGATTCAACAGCCCTACTGTACCACTGTTGACTGTAGGTGCACTTGATTCAACAGCCCTACTGTACCACTGTTGACTGTAGGTGCACTTGATTCAACAAGCCCTACTGTACCACTGTTGACTGTAGGTGCACTTGATTCAACAGCCCTACTGTACCACGGTTGACACCCCAGGAAGGCAAAGTGTTCCCATTTTGAACAATTTCATGTCTGAAGTTAGATCTCTGCCTACCTGGCAGGCCCAGCTATAAGCTGGCCAATCAGATAGCTCAGATCACCATGTCTGCACAGTTTCCTCCTATTAAAACAAGCCTCGAAGGAATGTTTCACTTTCTCTGGTCGTAGGAATGACAATGTGAATTGGTGCACGAAATAACGTGGTGTCACTTGAGTTTCCATCAGCTGGGAGACCGTATCCCCTGGTCTCTATTGGAGGGGGGGCGGGTGGAGGGAGGGAGAGCAGAGGGAGGGTAAGTCAGGTGAGAGACCGTGTCCCCTGTTCTCTATCAGAGGGGGGGGGGGGGGTGGAGGGACGGTGAGTCAGGTGAGAGGCTCCCTTCACTTGAGTTTCCATCAGCTGGGAGACCGTGTCCCCTGGTCTCTATTGGAGGGGGGGCGGGTGGAGGGAGAGCAGAGAGACGGTGAGTCAGGTGAGAGACCGTGTCCCCTGTTCTCTATCGGAGGGGGGGTGGGTAGAGGGACGGTGAGTCAGGTGAGGTCGTGACTGGGGCTCTGACTGGGGCTCTGACTGGGTCTCTGACTGGAGCTCTGACTGGAGCTCTGACTGGAGCTCTGACTGGGGCTCTGACTGGAGCTCTGACTGGAGCTCTGACTGGGGCTCTGACTGGCAGTAGAGAGAGGGCGCGAAGGGGCAGCAGAAAGAGAGAGAGGGGCAGTAGATGAAGGGAGAGAGAGAGGGGGGCAGCAGAGAGAGAGAGAGAGAGAGAGAGAGAGAGGGGCAGCAGAAAGAGAGAGAGGGGGGCAGTAGAGAAAGGGAGGGGGCAGCCTAGAGATACAGGGGGGCAGTAGAGAAAGGGAGAGGGCAGCCTAGAGAGGGAGAGGGGGCAGCCTAGAGAGGGAGAGGTGCAGCCTAGAGAGGGAGAGAGGGCAGCCTAGAGAGGGAGAGAGGGGGGCAGTAGAGAAAGGGAGAGAGAGGGGAATCTCACTCATGATTCATGTCTCTGTACATTTACATTACGTAGCTCTTATCGAGAGGGACTTACAAGAGCAATGGGCAGATTTTATATTCCTATTCCGTTTGGGGATTCGAACCAGCGACCTTTCGGTTACTGGCCCAACCCTGCAGGCTACCCTGCCACACCAGGAACGGGCCAGGGCACACGGGCCAGGCTTTCCGTCTATCAGGCCTGACAAACATTTGAGCTCTCCCTTCCTCTGAAAGGAGTCCTTAATTACACAATATTAACACTCTTCATCTTCGTCTGTGTGTCTTCTGAACTTCAGCCTGAGCTGGTGTGTGTGGTAGTATTCAGTGGCAGCAG